>NW_017728950.1:4641105-4755158 GCF_001723895.1 Crocodylus porosus | reverse complement strand
GGGGGAGTGAGCATGGCCTGGCCAAACCTAGCTCTGCATGGAAAAAGGTGGTGTGGCCTGGCTCAACCAGGCCCTGTGGGGAAAAGAGGGTGTGGCCTACCTTTGCTAGGAGAAATAAGCATGGCCTGGCCGCAACCCATCCCCAAATGGGAAAAGGAGGAATGGCCCAGCCTTGTCAGGGCAAGGGGCATAGTCTAGTAAGGGACATAGTTTGGCCTGCAGGGGGAAGGGGGTGGAGCTCGCCTCCAACCAGGTACATGGGGCTTGGGGATTTTGAATTTGGCAGGGAAGAAGGTGGCCATATTAATGGTCTCTGCTTCCCTGCCACAGGCCAGAGGTTGAGCACCCTTACTCTAGTGAAATTTCATCAGAGTTTTAATTACTTCAATCCCTCCATCAAAATAATTCTGGAATGCTTCACCAAACAGATTCATTTCCTAGCAACTACAGCAATGGTTTACAATGGCCATGTTGCCACCACATTGTATTAGAAACCAACTGATTGCCACAGCTACCTTCACACTAACAGATTTTATCCTTAGTACATGACTAGATCTATAGCCAAGCTCTATGATACCATAGCTTGTTCTGATTCCACTGCCAAGGATGTACACCTTATGGATCTCAAGCAAAGATTCCTACTATTAAAATGCAATCTCAAAATGGTGTCTACTCAGATCAACAAAGCCAGACACAGATCTTACTCCAAACCACTACATTACCAACCCTGCAACCAAGGACAGAATCCCTGTGACTGTCATCTGAAGCTCCCCAGCTTGAACACCTTAGATGCATCATTAATGACCTCCAACCCTTCTCTAAGGTCGCAAGGTAGTCACTGAGGGAAAAACTTGTCCTGGCTTATAGACAGCCATCCAAACTCAAACACCATCTTTCAAGCAACAGATGAATTAACTCCCACCAGGCCATGCAATGGACCCAAATGCCTGTTGTGCCCCCACATCAATATGGATCACATCATCACTGGACAAAATAACAAGTATGGCATCTGAGATTCATTCACCTGCAACTTTAGCAACATCCCCATATGCCACCACTTACTTACAATGCCTCTCTGCTATGTATTTGACAGACACGGTGATGTCTACATGTTATAATGAGTGAACACCAGCCCAACTTCAGCTGTAGAAAGACAAAAAGGCCTGTGTCACAACACCTTCTGCACGCTCTGTTGCTGACTGCAAGATTGCTGTTCTCAGGAAGCAACATTTTGAAAAACAGTTTCAACAAGAAATAGCAGAACAAGAAATCATCTACAGACTGGATTGTGTTAAGAATGGTTTAAACAGGTACTATAAATTCTTATCCCAGTTTCCTTGTTTCCTATGGGGTCTCTTCTTGTTTGCTCTCCTAGCACTGTCCCCCTCACTTTCACCCTCCCCTTTCCTCTCCCTCTTCTCTTCCCATCTTCTGTATTCAAGTCACTCATTCTACCTTATACTTGCTCCATGCTGTCCTTTCAAAGCATCTGATGAAGTGAACCTAGTTTGCAATGTACTCTCTCTATATCTAAGGGTGTGTGTAGATGAAACAAGGGCCTTAAATTCAAGCGGTGGGTTTTAAAAAACACCACTTCAGTTTAGGGCTGATTAAACCCCTGTGACATGCATACACCCCACTGACTTACCTGCCTCTCTGGTGGGGAGGGGAGGGTGAGCTGCTCTCGGGCAGAGCAGTCCCTGGACCACTGTGGGAGCGGGGGGCAGGTGCTTCCCTCTGTGACAGTGGCAACCCCCTCCAGGTGGCACCTGCCCTCAGCCACCTGGCTCGGACAGTCCCAGGGGGCACTGCAGCCACAGAGGAAAGCACCGGGACCCTGCACAGCTCAGGCAGGCAGGCTTTGGGTGGGCGGGGGAATCAGGCTCACTGCTTTTCTGCGGAGGCAGAACCGTGGAGCTGCATGAAGCCCAGTGTTTCACTCTACAGCTGTAGGGGCACCAAACTAAAACTCCTTGGAGAAGTTTTATTTTGCTCCACCCCAAGTCATTTAAAGTGCATTACACCACCAAATTTCCTACAGTGGCTGGAATTAATGTGCAATATGCCACCAAAGCATTCAAACACCAACACCATTAAAGCTGTGCAAAAGCATTTAGCCCACTTTAAAGTGTTGTGCACACACACTTCCCATTTTGTCTACACATGGCCTTATTTAGTTAGTCTGTAAGGTAAACATGTAACCTGCCTTCATACTATATATTATCACATTTTCACAAAAGCTTCCCTGTGGTCCTTATTTTGTGCATAACTACAAAAACTCTACACGTACATTTTGTACTTTTTGAGCACTAGTGCTTTTTCACAGAATTGTTTGTATTGTGTGTGTGTGTATATGTGTGTGTGTGTACACACATACACACACACACACATACACATACATATACATACACACACACACACACAGACATGCATGCAACCATTACCTATCTATACACAGGTATTGGTGACTGAAAGGTGCCTGTACAGTCACACACTATCACAAGGTTGAATGAAGAGAGGGAGGTAAGTTCTGTAAAGCATTAAACCATACAATTACATCTACTCAGTATATACCTGCCCAGTGATTGCATCTACATAAGAAGCTGACTGTGCAGTGGCCTGATACTACTACACAGTAGTGCCACATATTTATACAAGTAGTACATAAATGCGCAATAATAACTGAACAGTAGCATCTCGTAGATGCCGCCAGTCTGTATCTACCTAGTTTGGGCCATTTGCAGAATAAAGATCCAAGATCTTCACTGCCAAATGCATACAGTTTTTCCAAGGAATAGCTGCTTTCCTAGAGTAGCTTACAAAGAGATAGACCTGAACCAAAAACACTGGATCTGATCAATTCACAGCTGTGTAAGTTTTGATGAATACTTTAAAGTATTTAAAGTCCCCTTGAGTGATAGTTTGGGTATTTATTTGAAGTATATTTGAACAGATCTTGGGACTAGAGCTGGTTGAATTGTTAGTGAGAATTATTTGCTCAATTAATTTTAGCATTTTTTGTTGTCATTCTTTGCAAATTTGTCATTTCTATTATTTTAACATTTCCACTAATAGCACAACATGCCATTTACCTTTATTGCTGTATTTCATCTTTTCTGTTTTAGGTCTTGCCTAGGTATCAAGGGAGGAAAACATCTAAGCTTTTCTAAGTCAGTCTGAATTTATTTACTCAGAAAAGAAGGGGATGTTCCAATCTTTTCTTAACTATTTAGGTCATCCTTAAACTTGTTAACATTTTTCAGATAAAGGATTATAAAAATATGTCTCCCAGTTCTTTTCAAGAAAATCTGCCTCATTTTTGAGTAGCTACAACTTTCTCTGCTTCAATGAAAAGAGACAGCTCTGACCTCCATTCTGCAATGGATGAAGGTATTCATGGCATTTTGCTTAGAGACAATCTACACTCTTGTCACAAAAGTCAAACTAAGATTTATAAGATAATGCTGAACAGACCTAGGCATCCAATCCTCACTAATGGAAAGTAGCACTAAGAAACTAAGCTACCTGTCTTTTTCAATGGGGGCAAATGGAGGAACTCTTTAAAATGGGAAAGTAGAAAAAATGAGCAATGTGATATGCAAATATTTTGACGACTTCTCTACACCTGGGACATGAAAATAAGAACAGACTTCATTTTTCCCCTGAACATGTCTGAGTATGTCAAGAGGCTTCTACCATTTCTTTTATAAGCTTTGAATTCTTACATTTATTCATGTGCCATTTTGATGGCTATATTTCAAATCTTTATAGGACAGAGTAGGTATAAAAATGCACAATAAACGCCTTTAAAACTATGCCTTACGCAGATCACTGAATTCAGTTTTGGTATGTATTTCTTTACTGTCAGCATTTATAACATACTCAAATTACTTTAAATCCTCTTAGGATGCACAAGCATATAAAGAACATTTTCTGGATTTTCTACCCAAATCATTAATAGAAGTTGTGTAGCTAAGCAGCATCATGCTGTAGATGGAGGATTCTTCTTTATACTGTTTGTGTATTATTTTTCTTTACACTATCTCATAGAATGTGTAAATATTGTAATTAACCTTACTGCAGGGGATCTCTGTGGATGTTGTGATAATGAGTCCCTCATAAACTACTGTGACTCAACTCTACAGGGAACTAGTGTAGTCCAAATGCTGCCTTAGATCACATGGAATTTATTGTAAGATCTGAGCCTTAGAGATCCTGGTAATATTAATACAAATAATTTTAAACTAGTCCTTGTGTCACCTTTACTGTAGTAAAAATGGCCTCGGCTACATCCCCTGCAATATGAAATTAAACTATACAATTGGAGTGATTTAAGAAAGGATTCCTGGATTTCTAGAAACCGTGATCTGAGAAGACTGCCATGGAACAGTGGTAAATCTTTAGGAAGAAGAGTGTCAGCTGCTGTTTGCAGGCTGCCTCTTGAAAGTCTCAGCACTTAGACCACAACCTAGCATTTGATAACATTTGGCAGCTCCCAGTGCCTTTGCAGAGTTGTAGTCAAATTAGTGAAGTTCTGAACAAAGACAATGGTCTCTCTATATATCCTGAAAAGCAGGATTTGAGACTTAGTGGGCATGCCTAAATGTGCATTAATGTACTGTGGTTACTACACGCTAAGTTTAGTACCTGTAATGACAGGTACTAACTAAATGCACAGTAACTGGTGCTACTGCTCAGTAGTGCCAGCACACACCTTTTAAGTGACACTAATGCACAGTAGACTATTTTTATTGCTCATTAATGCAATAGCACAGCTTTTAGCGTGATGTACTAATGGGTAGTAGAATTAGTTGACTGAGCATTTAGCATCTAGTGTAGACACGCCCAGTGAGTATGCTCATTACACACATTTAATGCTTGGTTTTTCTCAGTCCCCCCCCAGGATAAACTTTATTACTGTGCTTTTTTTTTAGCATATTTTTCACAAATTCTGGACGCTTTATTAGTACAATTAATCAGCTCTCATAGAAGTTGTTTAAATTATTTTCTGTTGTAAGAGTGTGTGTATATAGTACCCATTACCATCATTTCTGTCTGTTTCTGTTTTATCTACTTACCATTTTACTGCTGTTGTGGCCATCATATTTCCATGTTTACAAGCCCTGAAAAGAACATGTAAGGATCTCTGTACACATCTGATAATATATGCATTAATAAAATAATAATGATACATGCACTGTCTTGCATGCACAATTATTTGCTTCCCCAAAAGAGAGATTTTTTTAGTATTCTTGTGACTTTGATTGTTAAAGTGTAATGCATACGTGTAGAAAATTCTGGGATTTTTTGGTGAAGCAAATGACAGAATGGGCAAAAATTCAGTAGCCAATTAAGTATGTTTAAGGGCTCACAGAAAACGAAACTCCTACGGAAGCTATAGTTAGGAACAGATCCATAGTCTTCCTGTGACAGTCTAGGGCTTAGACGATGTCACAGGAAGTCTATGGATCTGTTACTGACTATAGCTTCCATGTGGGGACTCATTTTCTGTGAGCTAGGGCAATCGTTCTCAAGCTGCTGAAACTCAAGGCACCCCTCAGAAACAGTCAGCTCTTAATTTTCACTCATTTTTTGACTACACAAAAACAATCAAGCAGTTCTATTGTTGCAAAAACTACAACACATCAGAATATTTTTAACATTATGAACTCCTATTGGAAAGCTCTGGGTTTATCTTGTGATAACAGTGCTAACATTGTGAGGCACCCCCCAACACCTTTGCAAGGATCTCAAAGCACCCCAGGGTGCCACAGCAGTCTGGCTGAGAATCACTGCTCTGAGGTGTAATTTGGAGAGTAAATGGTCTCTGAGTGCTACAGCAATCTCAGCACAGCAGTACCAGACACTGCAGGAACTTTGTGAGTGTGTATTCCTAAATAAGCAAATCCAAAGCTCTGAGCTGTGAGAGAATGCTTCTTCTTTGGGGCTAGGTATAGACATTCAAAAAGGTTGAGGCAGAGTTGATCTAAGTTACACCATTTTCTGTAAGTGGTATAGTTTAGATCAGTCATGAAGAGAGACTCATTCACACTTTGGCTTAGATCAGATTCTGCCATTTTTAAACCAGTCTGAGTGCACCAAACTTCTTTTCTGGTGTGCGTATAGACTGGTATTGTGTGTCGAACTTCTGTTCTGTCACAGGTATAGACCAATTTCTGATCACTTACACTGGCAAAAGTATAATGTACAGACATGGCCTAACACTATATTATTTAATTTAACAAAGAAATCTAAGGATAACTGTCCTTCAAAGATATACAATGGAGAAGACCCTGCAAGAGTACAGCAGCTTACACCAGACAAACATCTGTCTAAACAATGGCAATTTATTTTTAAGAAGGCTTTAAAGCCACCATCATCATCAATCGGATGAAGGCATGCAAACAAATTAGAATTATCAAATCATTAATTTGCAGCATTTTCTGTAGAAGTGGTGTGGCCTGCTTTTCAACATTTTAGCTTGGGTCTACAGTTTTGTAATGTTGTGTGTCAGACCAAGGGGGGGGGGAATGAGGACAGAGTCAGGAGGGAGAGCAAATCAATATGAAACTAGTAGGGTAGCAGATTTTTATTTTGAATTTGTAAATCAATGGTAGCCTGCTTCATCAGCATCTTTTTTTCCTCTCCTTAAGTAGTTTCCAATTATAGAACCAGCTTGATAAGCTCTTTCAGTTTATGTTAAAGGAGTATTTGTAAAATACCTTGAATATTATTTCCCTGTTCATAGCTAGTATAGTGATGACAACACTATGCTAAAGGAGGCAGTTGTAACCCTTTTTTTTAAATCAAAGTTTGCTTAAAAAGTCCTTGGCAATTAATTTATTAAAATTGGCTATATCCAAAACTACTTTAAAAAAATACTGCGTGTTCAAGTGATCAAAACATTAAGGCTAGGTACAGACATTCAAAAAGCCTAAGATGGAATCAATCAGAGTTACACAGTTTTCTATAACAGCATAGTTTAGATTAGTAGTGAACTGAACACACATTTGCCCTTGGGTGGGGCATGCGGGCAAATTTTAAAACCAGGTTCTTCTATTTTTAAACCAGTCTGTGTGCTGAACTTCTGCTCTGTTACAACTATAGACCAGTTTCTGATCACTCATATCAGTAAAAGTCTGTACCTGGTTTAAAAGGGGGGGAGGGGAAAGCGATGAGGAAGAGATTTGCTTTTAATTCCTGATTTAACGGCAGACCTCCCACATGACTTTACCTAGTCTCTATGCTTTTCTTCTGCAAAAAGGATGTTACTCTTGTCTATCAAGATCATAAGGTCATTGAAGAAATTCACTGTCTTCCTTTAGATCTTTTTTTTTTAACCATCCACACTGAAACTTCAAGCTCAGCAGGCAGGTATTGGATGTCCTAATGTAGGAATACAATTTTTTATGACTATTTGAAAATAGGGTGCTTAGTATACACTGTATCTTTTTTCATTTTGCACAGTTCAAGCAAACCTTGAACTATTGTTTAAGCTAAGTATGCTGCCAAAAAGCATGTTTGTTCAATCTGCTCCTGCTCCATACAGGTTAAAAGCAGAAATGAGCCATCCTAGCAGCACTTCCCACCACCACTGTGGCTGAGTGCTTATGAGTAAGCAGCAATGGCATATGCTCATGGCAACAGTATTACTTTATTTATGGGTTTGATGAGCATAGAATAGTAATGGATGAAGCATACTCCTGGAAGCATACACTTGAGGACTGTGATATCAGTAAGGATCTATACCGAATACAGTCATTCATACCACGTGTGCTTGTCTATACAGTTGTTCACTTGGTAACCCAAAACCAAGAAACTTTACAACAAAGGATACAATTCTGTGCTTTTCTAGTTTTTGTGCAACAAAATTACCGCAGCTCTGAACTCAGTTCTTATTGTTTAATGTACTTTTCCTACAACCAAAATGCTCCATATTTTTCAACATTTCTCTTCTGTGTTTCTAAAATTTTCAAGTTAATGGTAAAAAAAAGTCAAATAAAATTGCAGGTGCATTTAGTAAATTGTGGGGTGAATAATCTATAGGATATATAATGATATTATAAGAGGTAATAATTTATATCTATTGTTAGGAATTCTAATCTATACATTATACATTTTGATAATTATGGGTTTCAATTGAGAGAGTAGCTATTGCTTACTTGATAATAGGTGGTTGTATGGCCTACAGATGGCTGATTTGGGATCTAATTTTTAAAGCTGGACAAGTTCAGTTCTGCTTTGTTACCTGCTTGGGAGATCTTGTGGACACATTTGAGAAGCAAACCTTGAAAGGCTGAGTTCAGGACCGGTACAGAAGGTCCTAAACTTTCCATGAGTCATTTTATGTTGTTAGTTGAGGTGGATATATCACAAAATCAGGTTTTGTCATGAGATTTATGGCAGTTCCACTGCTGGCTATGACTAAGAATTGAAAATGAAGAAACATTTTGGAATTTCACAACCCTGTATAAATAAAGCTTTGGAGATTCTGAAGATCAGCAGCTCTTTTAAGTTTCTCCTTGCCTCAACCAGGTTTGCCTTCTCTGCATCCACTTATTGAAGAAGAGACCAGGAATTGAGCTACCAGGGCGAGGGATGGACATTATACATAAACTGGGTTAAGTGATCAGAAACTAGTTTAAACCTGTAACTGAACAGACATTCAGTGCACATAAACCAGTTTGAAAATGGCTGAAAACAGTTTGAGGTAAAGTATCATACTTAACTGATTTGGGTCAAACCAGTTTATGCAAAGTCTTTCCCAGACCTCTTTTAGGTTTAACTTAAACCAGAGTTCCCCAGCATTCCAGGCACTTTGCAGCCCTGGGTGGGGCTCTCAGCTCTAGAGAGCTGGGCTGGCCCCTCGCCTCTGGTGCCTGGCTGGAGTCTGAGCAGAGACGGCAGGCACAGCAGCTCCCTTCCACCCCTCTGCCACACCACAGATGGTAGTTAGCTTGTGGTATGATCGCTAATGCTGAGAGGTGTCTGTGTAAGGCAGACAGGACAAAATCAGACAGGACAGTGTCTGTTTTCTGGAGCTAATCAACAGATAGCTGGTAATGTCTCTCCATTCCTTCCTTGGAAAAAGTTGTTTAAGAAGAGTTTGAACTAATGAGAGATGCTTTTGTTTTCAGGATGGGCTGATAAATGCTATCAACTCCCTGTGTAACTCCCTGCTGTGTAACTAAATGCTTTGTAACTCCCTGCTGGCTCCTTCTCTGGTCAGGAGCAGAAAGATGGTGGGGGGCAGGGGGGGGAACATGACTGCCTAATCAAAGCATCCTTTCGGGGCCTCCCTCCACTCAGCATTGTGGAAGGGAAGAGAAGGCTGCTCTAGTGTCCCCTGGCATCTAGCCTGAGCCATTGCATATATGTGCCTGCATTTTTTTTAGTCCAGAGGGGATGGTTACAAACAGGTTCAGCCTAGTCAGATTAGACTAACCTGAAAAGATTGAATCAGTTCAGGCTCAGGCTTCTTTGAATATTCCTAGCCCTGGAGTCTCCTCTTCGCATCATGCATAGGTAGAAGGAGAATTTTTTTTGTGCAGGTCTGAGTGTGTGCACCTCCCACCCAGGCAGGAAAGTGTGCAGGGGAAGGGGTAGGGGGAGGGGGAAGGGGTAGGGGGAGGGGAAAGGGTTATGGGGGAGGGATTGGGGTTGGGGTTGGGGCTGGGGTTGGGGCTGGGACTGGGACTTGGCGGGGATCAGGAGGCAGCTGAGCTGAGCCAGGCCCAGGATTCAGATCAGGACCAGGGCCCACTGGATCCATGTGGCTTCCTTTTCCCCCACACCCGGGTTTATTGCCCAGTGGCAATGAATCCACCACCCCCCTAGCCCTGCACCAGCCCGGGCTGTGTCCCCACACCAGTGCCAGTCCTGCACTGCCCAGGGGGGCCTGAAGCTAGTGGCCAGAGTGGGGCCAACCTTGGCTGTGCTGCTGGGCTGGAGGGGATGGCGCTCCCAGGACCTCTGTGCCCACCCCAGCCCAGGTTGTTGTTTTTGTCCAGGGGGCACAAAGAGGAGGTGGCAGCTCCTGCCACTGCATGCGTCCCAGGAGGGCATGGGGGGGCCTGCCCCCAGATCTGCACAGAGCAGGGCAGGGTGCTGCTGTGGGTTGGGGCAGAGGCTGAACTTGTCTCTTCCCAGCCTGTGCTCTTTCCTGCCAAGCCCTCTTCCCCTGTCAGGAACAGCTCTGGCCCAAGCCCACAGTGGCAGCATAACAGGTCAAAACAACTATAGCAGAACACCTGGCAATGCAAATAGGACACCCTGCTCTGGAGGTCCAAGTGGAAGCAGAAAGCACTTCCCTTTGCACAGGAAGTGCTTAGCAGGGTGAATCAGATGTAAACAATTTAAAGAGATTTAGCTGTAGTCTGTAAACCAATTATCTTTCTCCTCCTCCAACACCTTTGTTTCTATTTCCCTAAAGAGTGAGTGTGCATTCAAAAAGCCCTGTCTGTCCATGTTATTTTTATTTCTACCTATTGTTTTTGCAAGTATCCCATTAAAAAGATTGGAGATAAAACATACTTTTCCAGGTGTGGGCTTTCTGGTTTTTTTTTCTTTTGGGATAATGACAGCTTTTTGGATATGGTCAGTTTCATTATTTTCCATGTAAAATGAGCTAAGCAGTTATTTTCCCTCAGTAACAGGGGAGAAAAAAGATGCTAAAAAAATCCCACAGTTGCAACCCCCCAAATAGACAGGTGGACTCAGATGTAATATGTGAAACTATTTCAAACTGGTATACAAAAGAATGAATTAGGTTTCATGTTGACAAAACACATCAAAAAGTGATCCCACAGCATGGTACTTAAATCACCACATATTGCTAACAAGAACAGCGGTTGGCTTTTTTCTCCTCCAAGACTCTTCAATACATCTTTAATTTTATCTCATGTTTCAGTAATTAACTCAGTGTGATGCCTTCACAAACTAAAAACTTTTAGAGCTATTCTTGTAACAAGAAAAAGTGTGGTTAATATAAACATAAAATAAGGACAAATGTATGCCAAATTGCTACTAATTATTTCTTTTAAGAAATACAGGCACATACTCTGCATACAATAGCAGGAGGGAAGAGATGAAACACAAACATATGTATTATACATATTTACAATCAATAAAAAAATGTGGCCATATGAAAGACAAAAGGCTAATAAATGTATTTCATATACACTTGTGACATGAAAAAATGTTAAAGCAAGGGGCCTTTTACCAAACAATTCCATTAATAATATGTTCAGGAAGAATTAAACTTACTTTTTAAAAATAATCATATTTTTTCTAATATATATTCCATATTAGATTCCATTTATTTCTAAGTGAATTTACTGTCCTGAAAGCATCCATACTTGGAGCTTGGTGATATAACATATTCTGGTTTTTTTTCCTTTATAGAAGCTTCGGAAGACTTTTATTTTTGAAAAAAATGTATAATTGAAATGTGTACAGAAGCAGAAATATATGGAAAGGGGGCGTTGAAATGGAAACCACAACCACAGGTTGCCACATATTTGTTCCTTTATATGATCTTCTGTCCTGCTGGTGGGGAAGAAAAGGTAATTTTATACGTATGCCATGTTCAGTATTTGGGCTCTGTATTGCAGGTGCCACCAAACATTACAATTTGACTTAATTGTTAATCTAGTTTTGCTTTTTTTATCTGTAATATCAATCAGATTTGGTCCATTCTTTTTACATAGTATATAGATAGTTACCAGCTGGCAGATGGTAACGACTTTATAAGGCTGGTTATTGAGATGAAGCAAAGCCTACAAGAAAGCCAGAACTAAGTGTCATGAAACTGATGTTCTTTTTTTGGCTCTTATGCTGACTCGGTGTTCCTTGGGAAAGCACATTTGCTCATTATTTGCTTCAGATGTCCAATCTGTATAGAAAGAGAATTACAATGCTTACATACCTCTCAGATCTTTTAAGGCTTTAATAATGCTGTAATTAATGTTTTTAAACACTCTGCTATCCTGGATGGAAAGTGTTTAAATGTTTAAAATATTACTCAAACTGTTTTGAAATCTGTTGTCCTTATAAAAGAAGTAGGGAGTTAGAGATCTTGGCCAGATACAGACATTATACTTTTACCAGTATAAGTGATAAGAAACTGGTCTATATCCCCATAACAGAACAGAAATTTGACACATAGAGACTGGTTCAAAAATGGCAGAATCCAGTCTGAGATTTGCCCCACTCCCACCAAAGGGTGAATTTGTGTTCTATTCACTACCAATCTAAACTACACCACCTAGAGAAAACTGCATAACTTAGATCACTTCCACTTTGGGCTTTTTGAATGTCTGTACCTAGCCCTAGTTCCTGACTCTTTGGAAGTGTCTTATTATCTAGAACTTATCAAAAACATGTCTTCCTGCCCTTTGCATATCTTTCCAGTGAAAATTCAGATACTTTTACATTTTAGTCGAAAACTGAAAAAGTTCTAATTCAAATACACTACCACAATGCCCCTTCATGGTTGTAGTCTTATACTTTATAGTTAAGTGTTGCCTTGTGTTATCTGTGAAGAAATACATTTGCAATTTAACTATTTTTGATAACTGTTTTATCTAATTCCTGTGTTGAAAAGATAAACAAGCTACAAGCAGGAACTTTTAAGCGTATATCAATACTGCACAATTCAGAGAGGTCTCTGCTAGCTCAGAAGCTAGCTTGGGAATAGGAAGCTGCATTAGCAGAGCACTGTACCCAGGTTAACAGAGCCCAAGCTATGTAAGATTGGCAGAGACATCCAAATAGAGGATTATTGCTTCTTGTACCCAAGATAACTTGGGTATCTCAGCCCAACACTGCATTGTGCCATGTACAGTTTCCCCCACTATGCCCAATTTGAAAGCAGTAGTTATTGTTTGTAATGTGTCAGTACTCTAACAGGGATTAGAGTTTTCTTTGATTGATTACTCAGCCCAGCCTTCACAGCTCCTAAAAGGTTTGATGTTGCTTTAGGCATATGCTTGAAAAGCTCTCTATTTTACTTCCATCATAGCTTCCATTAAAGTCAAAAACTCCAAAGAGGAAATCCAGAAAGCAAAGAAATACTGTGGCTTGGTTCCTGGAATAGCCTTTCATATAGTCACCAATGCAGCCCACCCAGCCAATAACTCAGTTGCAAAATAAGTTACAAAATAGCATGACATGAAAATGAGGAAAATTAAATAAAGTCAATACGTTCTTAAAGAACAGTTTCATCCAATAATAACTGTATTGGTATTAAATGCCATCCTTACTCAGCAGTGTTTAATTACCTTAAATGTTCATATGCGCCCATTAAAAAATACCTTAATCCTGATTACCTGGGTTATTAATATATGGGTTTGGAATTATTACATCTCTCGTCCTATATTATTTAAGCTTAAATTGCTAATATGTAATTCTGAAACAAGCGTATTTATTAACATGCTTTTTATTTCAGCAAAGTGTAAATGATAGTTTCTATAAATGAATCATAATTGTTAGGGAAAAGGACACACATTATATGAATATACATATACTTCCCTTTCTACAGAGGAAACAAGGAAGTCATTGAATCATTGTGTTTAGATGAAATATACTGGGTGGGCCTGATTATAAATTAATGTCAGATCCTCTGCCTTCAGAGTCATGGATAAAGTCAGGAAGAAATGTTATTAACACCCATATTATGAGATAGCAAAAGGATTAATAAAGCTGGGAGTCAAATGGAGGAAAAAAATATGCTCAGACCATGTAGTTGGGGTTTGGTAGTAGAGGAATGGCTTTCCACCAGACAATGAGGCAGATAATACTTGATCTTATGAAGCTACCTCCTAAAACCAGGTTACAGGATTGCTAGCTCTCCATCCTCCCTTTTTCTGTGTTTTTCTGCTTCTCTGCACAAAGGCAAACCTTGACTTTGGCCATGTCTACATGAGATGCTGACTCTGCCGTCATTACTGTGTAGTCATTTAGTACTTACATACCCAAGTACTAAATGACTGAGCAGTAATTTGTGTTACTGTGCAGTAGTGTGCCCTCATGGCTTTCTGGTGACCCTGTTACTACTGTGCAGTAGCGTCATGTCAGAGTTTGTGCTCCGTGACACTACTTCATAGTAGTAACGAGCTACTGCACAGTAAGCTTCTTGTGTAAACATGGCCTTTGAGAAGCAGTGGGTTCAGTGAATTCATCAAATTAAAAGTCTTTGTCATGAGTTCATTTTCACTCTGTGCCATCTTGATTTGTGAGAAATATATTAATACATCAGATTAGTTTATAGTAGCCTGACTGTGCTATGTAACACAAGCGTAATGGGTAAACAGCTGAGAACTGAATCCCTGGTGAGATGTTCAGTGTTACTGTACCTATCAGCACAAATCTCTTTTTTATAATTCAGACATACTAAATTATTGCTTTAACATTTTATTAAGGCGTATCATTTTTTATGAATTTATTTTTCTACTTTAAAAAAATTTCACTAACTTCTTGAAGTTTGTTGCCAGTTAATGAAATAACTCAGGCAGTAAACATGATTTGACTTCTTTTTTTTTTTTTTTTTGAGAGGGAGAGAGAAAATCATCAGACTGGTTATGTACCAGGAAAGTGAGTAATTTGTAAATTTGTGTGATCTATGAATAACTCAACCATCTAAATAAAACTCAGATTAATGTTTTATGCAGATTTCTAATAGTCTCAGTGGAAGAAGATTGACTTAATACTTAGGTTCCAAATCCAATCAGGGTTTTTCTCGATTACTATAAAGATATGTGTTTGGAGAACACAGCAGAATGAACACATTTGATTTTTAAAATGCAAAGATAGGAAATTGAAAAAAATTAATTATGAACATGGTGCAGTGGGAAGAAATATTATATTTCAAGAGCAGTGAAAATGTCTAAACATCCTAAAAGATACTGTAATTAAGGCTCAGGAGACTAGGGTTCCATTGAAGAAGGGAAAAACATAAAGAATAAGAAGCTTCCAATATCACTTTCCAGTTAATTGTGAGCGTAAAAGCAAATTTGCACTGGCAGGACAGAAGGGGTACTTATCTAAAGAAGTATATAGTAAAGGCCTTGCAGGTAAAAGATAAGGGAAACAAAAATACAGAAAAAATAAAGGCTTATCAAAGAACTCTAGAATATAAACAATCTTAGGTAATGTGAGTTTTGGTATATGCCAGATGTGAATATACACCAGAGTCTACACACACTCAAATTAGAATCTAATATATTTATATCATTTGGACCTGCATTGCTTTTGGAAAAAAAACATGTTTGCGTTAACTGGAGATTAAATACCAATAGGCCTGTGAGACTAAGTCTAGAAGGCTTAATGTTGATTACTAGAAATAAGCTAGGAATGGTCTGTTTTTCTCAAATGCAAGTAAAACTCAGTGCAAGTCACTTCACTATATTGTGATCTTGCTTCCAAGGGATACTTCCTGGTCTGTTGGTCAGTCTTTAAGAGACAGCTGGTTGGTATGCTGCCCATCCTATAATTTTCAGTAAGATGCTAGACCTAGACCCCTCATTCCTCAAATCTTCCACTAGTCCAGACTTGAACAATTTAATTGACTCTGGGGCTGAAAGGTACTGTAGAACGTACCTCATTGTTTGAAAAATCTTCAATTCCTGGCTTCAAATTTTGATGCAAAAAATTCACATAGTTGTGCTCTGGAAGATGAGGTGTGAGCTTCCTTTGCAGACATTTACCAAAAGGACATGACAGACCTAGACTTTTTTTAGAACAGTGGGGGACAACATTTGTGGCAGGTGTGCCACAAATTAGCCCTGCATCCTCCCTGAATGCCACTTCAGTCCCCTTCTGCTTAATCTGTTCCTCTGCTTTCTGCTTCTTGCCTTGTACTCCTTGCCTTATCTGCTGCTCTGTTTCCTGATTTCTACTCTATCTGCCACTGTGCTTCCTGTACCCTTCCTGGTCTGCCACAGGCAACACTCACAGACTACAGGTACCACTTATTGCACACATGCCAGAGGTTGGCCACTCCTTTTTAAAGAAGATATCTGTTTCAGCCAAAGACAAAAGATAGCAAGGGGAGAGGGAGGAAAGGAGATTAAGGAACAATTTAAAAAAAGAGAGAGAGAAAGACTGAAGGTCCGTGCTAACCACCTTTTACTGGCATTGGAAATAGCATATCTGGGATATTTTACTATTTGTAATAGATGGTCCCTCTTAGTGCTCATGTGTATGTAATACTTCCTCAGTCTTCAGTGACACAGCAGAGGAAAAATCTTTCCTCCTAACAAAAAGGTCAGTAATGTTGTTTTTAATACTTTGCATCTCTTGCCTATTTCCTCTGACTCCAGCTGGTACCATTATTCCTTGTTTAGGAAATACCAGCTCTTTAGTAATGCTTAGCGCTTTCACAAGTGGCATGCACCTATCCTAGCTATACTTGCTGTTTTGAATATGCTGTCTGGTACGCTGCATGTTCTGTTCTTATTTCCCATAAGGGCTGAGATGCTTGTTTATTATCATTACAGACTCATAGGTTTAGAAGGGATCTCAAGGGTTATCTAGTCCAACCCACATTATATTTACAGATTCTGGTGTGAGCAGATACAATATGTATTATCTATTCATTGGTTGCAAACACTGATGACAATCAACTTGGCAAATAAATTGAAGACCACAGGACACAAGAGAATGCAATTATTCTGCTCTCTCCCTTCCCCCCCCTACCTTGAGAGCTTCACATTCAATAGACCTGTATTTAAATATGTGTTTACATTCCATTATTGCAACTATAAAGCATCTGCTTGACTTGAACTTTCAAAAATATTCCTGTAAACTTGATACACTGAGAAACAGATAACCTCATCTTATGAAAAATGTTAATTAAAATATAAAAGACGATTGTTAATACTATTCAATGTTTTAGAAAAATATGTTGTAAAGTATATTTGGTGATAGGCAAGCAAGAATAATTCATGTTCATCCCTGCCTTGAACACAGTATTTCAAACTTAACACTTCTAATATGTTACAACTTGTATCTCATACACACAGGGTTTAGATGATTACCAAAAATGACAGATGATTCTTTTTAATAGTTATATTCCAAAATATAATATATGCTACCATGCCTGATGGATTACAACAGCGGGCAGTCCATTTCTAATATCTTTTAAAATAGCTTGAAACTGCTTTTAAAGTATGCTTAATGTACACTTGTGACATGAGTGAAAGATGCTTTCATAATGTCACCTGGGTTCATCAAAGAGGTATAACAGACAGTAAGATTACAATAACAGAAAGCTCTTGTGAGTGAGAATTTTCTTGCTGTGTTTATTTACTGTAGTGTTTGTGATCTCTGGAATCACAAATCATGGTGAGTGTCAGGGTGATAATCAGGATTAACTGTATCACATTGATTTTACTGCTGCTTAGAGTAGCATCTGCTTCAGTTATGAGCAAAGCTTTAAATCACTGTAAATGTGAAGAGTGACGATAAAAAAATATTTGTCTCTGGAATCCCAATCCTCTGTCGCACTGCAGGCAGCTGACCATAATCTGCTTTACACCTCCCTTTGTTCAGTGGGCAAGAAATCACTATTCATTTTTAGCAAAAGAGGGAACATAATCAGATATTTTACATAAAAATTACTTAAAATGCAATAAATAAATAAAAGATACAATTAAGTGTCTTAATTGTAGTTGGACACTTGATACTCTTCTGGCTGGTCATGCTACCATCTTAAATTTTCAGTAAGATTCCAGCCAGTGGTAACTTGCATTTGTATATCATGGTGATGTTAATCGCCTGAATAGGGGATGGGGAAATAGTAGTTGTTCTTTTTATTGTGCAGTCGGTGACAGGAATCACTTTAATTCCCTGGCACCGCTCCACAGAACAGCTCTTGTACCTGCTTTGATGAGCTACATGTACCTGTATTTTGTTTCTCCATATAGCTGCCTTTGCATTATGTATATGCATTCTGTAGTGAATATACTAATTTTTGATTACTTTAGAGAGTTTTGTACAGTATGATACATGCTCACTCACTGCCATATGTTTTGATACTTTGCTGTTGATGGAGATTTCTTTACCTTCCTTTTTTTTTGCTTGATTTGTAAATTTTATAGATTTGGTAAGCATGCACTCTTCTTTTGATGAGAAGGAGAGGAATGATTGCTGCCAGGATGGCATATGTAGTTTCCAATACTCTTGTGTTTATACAAGTTTATGTACTTGCATAGCTACTTAACAATCACTGTTTTGCATCACAACTCTTGATCTTTGGAGCTGTTGTTACCACTGAATCCTACTTTAGTGGAGTAACGTGGGTGCCCAGAGTCACCTGAAATAACAAGAGTGGTCCTCTATATGCTGTTATTTATTCACATAACTTTCCGTTGCCCCACAATACCTGTATTGTAATATATGTTGACCTTGCATATTCCTTTCATAAATAAATTGTACCAATTCTCTATGAAAATATATTCAATAAAAAAAACCCCACTACATGGCTTATATTTTCAAAAGTAAATTGAAATGAAGGGGCTAGTCTCAGTGTGGTGTTTTTCTGTGGATTTTTTTGTATTTTTTATTTGTATGTTTTCATTCCCATTTTTCTTTCTCTATTTTGACATTTTTCCTCATAGAAAGCAGGGAGGGGTGTATCACATATTTTAACTTCTTTTTCTTGTTAAAAGAAACATCTGGGGGAAAATTCACCAGAAATGTTCACTTTGATCAAGATGACATTTTTGTCAAAAAAGTGATAAACACTAACTGAAGTCCTAATATTTTGTGGTCAATTTGTAGAGTTTCCTATATTTTGAGATTCAGAGTTCTTTTCATTTCTCATCCAAGAATGTGATGTTTTAAGATTTTTTTAAAAGATTTTTATTAAGTTTGAAAGGTGCCCTTTGGAATGCCAAGTCACACTCCTTGTGGAGGTGAGCAGAACCTGGGAATGGTTTCAGTTTTGCAAGACAGTCCTTTTTTTGGAGTTTAGTTTTGCAAAAGTAATACTAAGTTCTGTTTGTATTCAAGTTTCAAAATTCATAGTTGGAGGAAAGTGTCCAGATAATTGTTCAGGCTTTTGCCAGTTTCTATTAGGGTGAGATTTTAGAGTTGTCGGTAGTGTTTAGTAGGGAAGTTGGGATGTTCCCCTGACAATTTTAAAAACCGGGTTCTTAGAGTTAAGTACTGAAATATGAATGTGGAAAAACTAACACTTAGATACATAAGAGCTTATCTATATTGATTCCATGCCACTCTTGTAATTGCCATAAACATAGCTCTGCCAACCTTCTCCTATTTCTCATGCACCAAAACCAGGACTAAAGAGGTGAGGACATTTGAGATATGTTCTTGCTACAGTTATCAAGTATATCAAAGACAAAGCTATCAACTGATGCCAAAGGCAGCAGAAAGTTCAACAAGAATGAAGAAAAGATCCTTCTTTTCAGAAAGAAGCCACAGCTGACTTTTATGGGACACTTACAATAGGGTTAGGAGTGTAAGTCAGTCAATTGGAGAGGAAATGAAAAGATCAGCACCAAGAGACTGGAGGCAGATACCAATCCCAAGAGACTTGAGGCAAAAGAGTAGAAGGGAGAGAAATGTAGGTGCTAGTGAGGGAAGTAATTAGAACCCAGCGTGGCTATCTTTACAATAGATGAAGCAGTATCGCTGAGTACAGAGAGAAAGACAGTGGAAAGTGTTTGAGATTAATGATAAGAAGAAAGGAGGGAGGGAGGGAACATGGGAGGTTCAGAGAGATGAGTAGATGGGGTCAATTTAAATTTAATCTGAAATGGGTCAGTGAATTAGACTTTATTTACACATGCTTGTTTTGATCATCCTTAAAGCAACATATCATTCATTATGACAAAGTGAGTGAATTAAAAACTGTATTTTTGTTTCTTCTGAAAAAGTCTTTCAAGTATGAAATAGAAAACCAAAGGTTACTGTGCTGCAATAACTATTGTGAATAGTATCTGTCTGGATAATTAAAGTTGCATTGAAATAAGTGCTTCTAGTAAAACGGGGAATACATTTAAAATAATTTTATGAAATTCAGTTGAAAGAAGGGGACCACATTATATAGCACATTGTTAAATGTTCTCCGAAGCTGCTACTGTCCATGTTTTCAAAGCATCATTTGGTAGTTTTTGTGCTTTTGACAGAGGAGGGATGAACATAATGCCAGAAGGAGACTACTGGTATTGTCTATGGGCTCCCAAAGAATTTTCAGAGAGCAGTCCAGCCCCTTTTCTCTAGGAACTGATTAGCACTTCCTTTCATGAAAAAAAATGACCATTTGAAGTCATAAAGCCCAAGATGTTAGCCCCTTCTAGTACAGCTAAGAAGTCAGACTAATGGCCTAAGTTGTTAATTATGAAATAGAGTATGCTACCAATTTGCTTAAACAGACATGAATGAAAAGTGTTATTGCTTAAACTGTCCCCATTCAGGTACCAGAGGTTTATGTCATTGGTTTGACTGGAAACAAAATGTGGTCCTTAGACTTAAAGAAGATATATTGAGTCTGTTTCTAATGAGGAAAACTAAGGAAATCTCTTGAGCTAGTGCAAAAGCTAGAAATGTAATTGTAATAACAAAGAAGAGTAATAAAACATTTTTTCTTGAATATGTCTTGATTAATTATTTTGGTCAGATTGTGGTTGGTTGCTGTGTAGGTGTAGGAAAAGGGTAAGGAAAGGTACAAGGATCTCTACCACTGATGCCCCTGAGCAATAGCAAGAATGAGCGGAGGGTAGAATCTGATGGGATAGCCTCATTTCTCTTCCTTGGTAATGATTCATAGGTGTTAGCTATCAAAAAGGGGGCAGGAAACAAGATGGTAAAGACAAGGGAATGGACCCATCTTAATTCTATATCTTTTAGTCTTGTTCAGTTGAGAGTATTCTTTTAACATATTGCCTCATTCTCAGTAGCTAACTGCACTCAAATCAATTAGGAACAGAATCATCAGTTGCTCGAATTCATAATATAGACAAAGAGAAAGAGGTGGAAAAGTCATCTCCATTTTCAAAACACGGGTGCTTTGGGCTGGACTTCAAAAAAGTAGAAAATGCTCAGCATGTGCTTTTTCCCCTTCTCATCTGCTAGGTAGCCTATAAGATGGAGGGCAGAGGACTGCTTTTATAGCAAGTAAAACTTATCTGTTTGAATTAAGCACCACATTTCCAGCTGTGAAAAAGAACCTGGAAAATACGCCTACTGAATTGCTATTTAGTAAAAATAATTGAGTTTAGATATTATTGAAAGTTTTGCCATAGTCCAAATGTCTATTTTTATATCTTATTTTCATAATCTCCTATTATTTTCTTCAAAGCAAAATCACTGGTTTGACCGACCTCTGTTCTTAGTGAATATTAATATTTGCCCTAGCATTTTACCTTTGGATATTTAGCATTTGTCTGCTAAAACCCTCTGCTGTCCCAAGACACATACACATATTAGGACCAGTTATTATTCTCAGTAATAGGGTTTTCACAACAAAACTGCTCTTCAGTTTTTTGGGGTTTTTTTCCACGTTGCTTTATTTTCAAAGGTTAAGCTGAAGAGTGAGTGACCCCTCCCCACTTCTGCCTTCCATCAAAGCAATAAACACATACACAAATAAGGGGTGTGGGTAGTGAGCAGTGCTCACCATTTGTCAATACCGTCAAGGTATCAACAAAATAAAGGGAGGTAGTTATTCAGTCTCAGGAGAGGTAGAAAAAGGAGGAAATAGCTTAAGGGCAAGGATGGAAAAATATAAGTAAGATATTAGGGCAAACATTTTTGGCCATGATCTGAAGCTAACAAGCATTTGAATTCAAAGGGGTTTTTCACCTGCTTTAAACTGTATGTGCTTAGGTGTTCTGCTGAACTGAGTCTATAAGGCAATGCGAAACACTACAAAGTCAACTAATTGAGACACAATTGAGATTTTCAGGAATAGATTGAGGAAGATGCTGCAGTTGAGGGGGAGAGAGAAAGAAAGAGATTACAGGTTATAGGAGTGTGAATGGAGGTATCACTGTTTGGAAAATGGAAATTTTGTGCTGCAGGAAGTATTGACATTCTTAATTTTGTTTTTATTTAATCCCCCTCCCCTCACCCCCCAATTTACATGAAAAATCAGGTTATTTTGTGAAAATTTCAAACTGGAAACAACATAATGACATTGTGTAAGGAGGTTGGTGACCCTGTGGTCTTGCAGTTTGGTTTTGCTGCCTTAGAAGTTCCTCAGGGAATGCTTATAATAAGAAACTCAGTCCTTGCACCAAACAAACTAGCAAACAGAAACCTTTGGTCTTTTTCCAGGCAGCAAGGAGGCCCTTTGGCTCTGACCTAGGGCAGCAGGGTGGCTTCTTCCTGGTATCAAACTGATCTGGGTTCCACTTCACCTCTGCCTGCAAATTGTCCATTCTCACAGCTTGCTGCTATTTGCTAGGTTGCCCTGTTACACATTATCAACTCCAAACATTTCAAGGATCTTGAAATGAAACAGCTTGACCTCAAAGGTCTGGACCAGCAAATCCAGCAGTGATCATTTTGCATTCAATTTTCTAAGTGTCAGCCAGGGGAAAAGAGGAGAATGGATGACCATAGGAGAAGAATTGTTAGCATAGGTCATGCCCAAATATAAACCAACATTTACAAGTGTATGATGGTTCAATACATTTTGTAATATTGAATTTCATGTCCTTTCTGTTACTTCCGTCCTCACAAGTGTCCAGTTCTTCCTGTCTGATATTCCAATTGTCCTCTCTGTGGATAAAGCCCTTTAGTTTTGTGTTATTAGCAAAAAATTTTGAGCATATACTTTCTGAAGGAGCTGCTTACTCCAGGCAAAATGGATTCTGCTGACTTATGCTCTTGCCATTCTCATTCCCATCCCTTCACTTTCCAAGATTGCACAACTAGTTCATCCCCTCAGGAAGATCATACTTTGACCTAGTCTTTCTGCCACCTTCAATAGCTTTGTGAAAGGTTACTGCTTCTGAATAGATTCAAGCTAGCACAGCTGTCATCTGGAAGGTGTTTGAGGGCCAATGCTAAATTGCTTGTAGAGACATTAGCATCAGGGGAAGAAAAACAAAAAAAACCCCCACATTTGTTTCTAGGGTATATGTTTTATATTTTTCTGTGTCCCGGGGGCTGTGGTAATGTGGGACACTTACTTGCAGCCCAGGATGAAAGTTGTGCAGAGCAGAAAGAGGAACCTGTGTGGCTTGTTAGCCGCCTCTTTGTACAGCTGTGGCCGGTCAGTGACGTCAACATCAGACACTGGCCAGCAGAGTTAAAAATGGCGGTCACCGATCTGGAGGGGGCGGATAGCCCGGAGAACAGGCTGCAGCCTGTGCCAGCAGCAGAATGGGCTCCTCAGGCAAGCCTCTGAGGATCCAGCAGTCTGGAGGGTTTGGTGGCCGAAGAAGGAGGCGCTGCAACCAAGATCTCGGCCGATCTCCAGAGGAGCGACGGACCAACCAAGCAAGAGAAGGCAGGAGCAACCCCAGGAGCGCCGTGGGGTCCTAAAGTGAGTGTTGGGATGGCAGACGCCAAGGAAAGGGGCGAAGGGCCAAGGACAACCCAGAAGGAGGTAATTGGGGCGGGATCGCCGCCCGGACATTTGGACATTGACAGACAGGTCTGAGCCGGTCAGGAATCAGCAGTTAGAGGGGAGTGCCTTCCCCATCCATGAGGGTCCAGGGACAGGGAGTTGGTGGTGGGTCGGTGATAGGAGTAGTAAGGACTCCAGAGTCCCTGAGTTAGGGGAACGGAGACCAGGGGCATGCCCCATGGTGGGGCTTGTGGGGAGACTTTGATAGAGGTGACGGTGAATGTCCCTCACAGGATAGGGTTAGGGCATATGGCACTACCAGGGTTAGTAGTGTCCTCCGTTATTGGCCCCGAGACATAGAGCGGTGGCAGAGGCCTGCGAGGAAAACCACAGACAACGATAAGGCAGTGCATCGAAGGTGGCGTGAGGCTGGGGTGTAGGGGTGGTGGAGCCCTGTGAGCAACCGTCTGGCCTAGCCCGGGCCACCGAGGGACCCGCACACTGAGGAACATCAAGTCATGGCAGACGAGAATGGGGTTGGAGGCGCAGGAGGAAGAACTACCCCAGTGGCGAACAGGCCCAGAAGGGGCAGAGACAACCACAAGGAGATCAGAGCTGCCCCAGGGCAGCTGTGGGAAGCGCAGCGGTTGCATTCTTGTTTGGGATTTTTGTTTTCTTGTTTGGGATGTTTGGGGAGGAGGTAATGGGGTGTGTTGATGGTGGGCTAAAGTGCTTCCATTTCTTGTTTTCATCTTCCATGAAAGAGGAAGGAAGGGACAGGTTTTGGGAAGTGAAATCTGGGAATCTGCATTGCCTTGTAACAGTGCACAGCAACTAGGAGGAGGATCAGAGGCTGCCACCTTTGCCCTGGCAATCTCCAATCTCTTATACTGAACATGCTAGTCAAAGACTGACCTAGCCATGGGAAATCATATTTATAACTCAACCACTCTGAAAAGTGGGACGTGGGTCCCCTCTACATATTGAATGTATCACACAATTAACTGATTAACTATGCAGTTAATTTAGACCAGTTACACATGCATAGTAACTATCATGCAATAATAAGATCCATCCACCTATAAAGTTAGAACTAGAAAATGTGTATTAACTTTATAGCTTTATAGCTGATTTCTATCCCACTTTAATTTCCATGTGTAGCAGGGTCTATGCCCATGTGGCAGAGAGTCCTGTCAGCTGATGGGGTTGCACCATGTGCTCCTGGGGCAAAAAGTCCTACAGCTGCCAAAACTCTCCACCTTAGCAGTGACCCACAGTGGGATTCTCCACCACATCAGATGTGGGATTGCTACATGCTGCTTTAGGGGGATCCTAGGATTGCCATCCCAGACTCCCCCCATACCAGCAATAAGGCATGCTAGGATCTGATGCTGGATCCCACAATCATGCCTCCTGCTATGCACATGTGGCATGGCAAAAAGCATGATTTTGTGGATTGTGCATCAGATCCTATCATGCCTTTATCTGAACATCTAGAGGGTTCCTTCATTTCAGATATCTTCACTGGAAAAATTCAGTAAGTTGTTTATGTTTCTCCAGGAATAAAACTAAAACTTCTTGATAAAATATGCAACTGCAACCAAATGATTCAGATGAGGATGCTGATAGTGAAACTGAAACTTAAAAAGAGTGAGCCTAGCCTGGACAAGATTCCGACATTCTTGGATCTGGAATATCTTGTAAGCAAGCCCACTCCTGTTAATGGAGTTATGCAAACATCAAAAAATATTTTGACATAGGCTCTCAGGCTTGATATGTTAATATGTAAGTGAAATCATTGTTGCAGTTCATCTTATCTTCTGTCCCTAGCTTACTGTTTCATTTTGGAACTGTCAGGTCAGAGATGTCTTTGGGCTGAACTTCCCATTTAATTATCCTTAGCCTTCACTTAACTGGAGAGGAACACTCCCTCCACATTGGAATGACCTCATCCCCTCTTTCATTCTACAGAGCTAAGTTAATCTTGTTCTTGTGTTTCATTCCATATTAGTCTTTCCTTTTCTTGCCTTTTCTCATAGCACTGATTTAGAATATGATTTCTGACATGCAGCATCATGGTGATGCACAATGTTAATATGCTTTATCAATTGTACTTATGATCTATGCGTCTTCTGAAATAAAAACCTATTTTAAAAAATGGGACTGACGCTTTTATATTAACCTTGTGTCTACTTTCTAATTGGTTCATCCCCTCAGTACCCCGCTCTGTGCCCTTACAATTAGTTTTTGGTATTTTAATATATAAAAAGAACACGGTAGCAATGAGCCTATGAAAGAATCTTTTAGCGTCACAATTAGTAAAAATGTAGCGATAGAAATATTTATCATTTTAAAAACTAAATTACATTCTTGTCTGGGTTAAGGTTAAACAATGGTAATGTGTTAGCTTGTCACCTCTGGAAATAAACCTGCTTTCTAATCTGTCTTATTGTAAATCATATGTAGAATGAATTAGGTCTCTAATCAGTCCCTGGCTGGTTCATAGTTGCCCATATTAGAAAACTACAACACAGTTATCTGTTGCTGTTCAGGGGATGCTCCAGAATTGAATTAGGTAAGGTTGTTCTCCAGTTAAGATTAAGGGTAGAAGTAGACATTGCCAAACCAAAGCAGATCAGCTGTGGCATGAATTCACTGGTTCCCATGCCACACTGTGCCTCCTTGCCAGGATCCGTACTGACATGTACTTCACACAGAACACATCTAAATAAGATGCTACGGTGATGTAGCATAAGCAGGCACTAACCATGATGCTGCGCAGTAGCAATGAATTACTGTGTAAGAGCTCACTGCTACCCATGCACTACCGGGACTGTGCAGTACTAACTGCTCAGTCAGGACCACATATAGATGTGCCCACAGAGGCACAGGTTACTGTGGGTCCTGGCATTGGGCAGTGTGGAGTGGCTTGGCAGCTGAGTAATTTCTAGTGCCTCATGCCTCTACAAATGAACCTGTTTGACCTGTACCTCATTGTGAAGTGTGGATCAGCATGGGTCCTGTTGCTGGGATAGGGCATGGGAACCAGGGAATCCCAGGAGCCCTAAGCCCCCATGCTGGGACCTGCACTGAACAATGCTTCATGAGGACACATGGATCAGCCTGGGTGCCCATGTGGAGGCATGGGGCACCAGGGATCACCTAGCTTCTGCTCCCCTCCCCACCACTGACCCATGCTGGAATGCCTGCAAGCTTTCCACACCTATGGAGGGAAAGCCAAGTAGGAATTCCAGGGGCTTGAGGAGCCCAATCCTACACAAGGTAAAGCCTAGTGAGTCCCCTTGAGCATCTTTTCATTGGCAGGAGACTGCAGGTAGCTCTGGAATGTCCATATTCTCCCACCACAGAGCAAATAGAAGTCACATGCAGTAAAGTGGCACAATTTTATTAATACCTGTTGTCATGCCACTAATGTGGCAAGATGAAAGTCAGGAACTATAAACTGCTGCAAGACCATTTCAGGCTGGACATAAGGAAGAATTTCTTTGCTGTCCAAGCCCCCACGGTCTGGAACAGCTTGCCATCGAAGGTGGTTCAAGCACCTACATTAAACACCTTCAAGAGCAAATTGGATACTTATTTTGCTGGGATCCTATGACCCCAGCTGACTTCCTGCCCTTCGGGTGAGGGTCTGGACTCAATCTTCCAAGGTCCCTTCCAGCCCTAATGTCTATGAAGTCTATGAACATCTATTTGCTTCCCTCTGTGTAAAAAAAAATTATACCAGCACAAATGTGGTATCAGACAATGTCCTTTCCTTCCCTAATACGCACTGAACAGTGGATCAAATATATTTTGCTGTTAAAGCAGTGAAAGTCCAGATGCCACCTAAAGGAAAGGCTTGTTTGTGTTTGTCCTGATGTAAAAGAGGAGGTAATATGACCCAGTAGAATTAGTTTGGACTCTCACCTCTATATATAAATCTCCTTTATTTTGTCTTTCTTCAGTTGCATTTGTATTATTATATATAAACTATTAAACCTGCAGCACAAATAAGCTAACTCTGCTCCCTCCATAATGTGATTGGCTGTAAATGTGAAAGATGAAGTGATTTTGAAATTTGGTTCCATTTGTCATCACAATAAAAATGAGGTCTTTTCAAATTTTCCACTCATAGACACACAAAGGAGATGGCAGGGAGGGAACGAGATTGCGGGAGTCTTTAATTTAATTATCTCTTAAAGATCAGGTTTCTTCCTTCCTAAATTGGATTTCTTTTTTCATTTTATTTTAATAACAGTTTTAGTTTTCACTCTGTTTCACACTTTCCTGGAGTTTAATGATTGCACTATTTTTACAGTTTTGCACTGTTAAGGATGTTTCCCTTGCACTTAGGCTTCCAAAATGCCTACTTCATCATTTTGTTTTTCACTTTGAAGATAAGTGAGGGTGTAATTTATTAAACTATTATCTTTGGATAGCTTGTTTTTGCTCTATAGTAGCTGGCGTTAGTTAGGCATACCATCATGAACCTTGTATATTTTTTTTCTTAGCAGGTAAGTAGATGGCAAATTAAAATTTATGTTTCCTTTTTATTTTGAAACATTTGCAGGATCCACATTTATACTAACTGTAGAAGAGACCCCTTATTAATAGAGCGGGTCAAAATCTCTCCATTAAATAGGGCTTTTAGGGGAAATTTATTTTTTAGATTGATCAAATTACTCCTAAATACATGCCAGATTATATTTTATTTATATATATAAATATATATATATAGCTTTCCAACAATGGTAAAATCTCAAAAAAACTCTATATATTTATTTTGTGCAATTTCATGAAAATTTTGGAATGATATTTCAATTGCAATTGTTGGAGAAGACAATGGAAGGGTAAAAAGAGAAAGAATAAAAACGAAAACAAATAAAATATTTCAATGTGTGTCAATATTTTGCTTAAATTGTCATTTTCACAGAAAAGCTGAAAAGGTTTCATTTTAGGCTAGCCTCTACTTCTTTTTTCATGTTCTCTTGGTCAATATACAAAATAATTGGTTACTAGCATTGGAATACTAGCATGCTTCTATTCTTTAGCATGTGTCTATATTATACTGATAGTCATTCTTTGCATGTTTAAAGACTGCAGGTTCTGGTTTTTATAAAGTGGACTCTTTTTTTTTTTTGAATGTATTCAAATCCAAAATGATTCCCTTCCCCCACATTCAACATGGGGGAGGGGGAACCCCTTGTCTTGGGTTTGAGTACATGGCCAATGGAGGAGGCAGGGGCAGGTGGCTGCTGTGCCTCTGCCTCCAGCCCTAACCTGGGCTCTGTGTCAGCATCAGAGTCCAGCTGTTGTCCCCCTCCCCTGCTCTGTTGCTGACTTCTGCCTTTCACTCTGATCTGCACTGCCTCTTCCCTCTGCTGTATCTGTCCTCCTGCCTGCCCTGAGAGGGTTCAAGTTGCTGCTTCTCCCTTCTACCTCTACATCAGACAGCAATACACATTCTCGATGGTCAGAATGGGGTCAGAGGAGGGTAAAACTGAGGCACTCTTGGTAAGAATACAAGGGGGTCATGGGGAAAAGGACTTGATAGTGAGCATCTACTACAGACCGCCTCACCAGGCGGATGAGATGGATCTGGACCTGGAATTCTCAGGTCAGCTCAGAGGCAGTTAAGTCAAGGGATGTGGTTGTCATGGGTGACCTAAAGTACCCAGACACATGCTGGGAGGAGCAGTCAGCCAGGTCTGACTGCTCACATAGGTTCCTAGCCAGGATACAGGACCACCACCTAACCCAGGAGGTGCATAGTTCCACCAGGGGAAAAGCCTTGCTGGACTTAGTCCTTGCTACAGGCTATGACCTGGTGAGGGGTCTGCAGTTACTTGACCAGTTGGGTGACAGTGATCTTGCCTGCTGGAATTTCCTATCTAGCGCAAGGTGGTGAAAGCAAGCAGTAAAGCAAAAGTCCTTGACATCAGGAGAGCTGACTTCAATTAACTAAGATTAGTACGAGAAGCATTGGGGTCTTGGAGCTTCAGTGAGATGGGAGTCCAAGACGGGTGGTTGTTATTCAGGGAGACAATCCTCTGAGCTCAAAGAGAGTCAGTCCCAATGCACACCAAGGTGGGCAGGAGTGCTAAAAAAAGCACCATGACTTGGCAAAGGCATCCAGGAATGCTTGAGGGCAAAAAAGGAGGTGTACAAACAGTGGAAGCAAGAGGCTATCACCAAGGAGGATTACACCTCTGTTGCTTGTGACTGCAGCGAGGCTGTTAGGAAGGCCAAAACAGAGATGGAGCTAGGGCTAGTGACCAGAATTAGGGATAACATAAAGTTATCCCTAATTCAAATACATAGAGAGTAAGAAGAAGGCAGTGGGCAACGTGGGGCCCCTACAGGACAGGCTTGGCAATCTGGTGAGTGTGGAAGGCCAGTCACATGGTCAAGGGGCAGTGGGTCAGGCCCTAGAAAGAGAGGCTAAAGGTCCTGAATCTATCCAGCCTCCACAAGAGAAGGCTGAGAGGGGATCTGGTGGCCATTTACAAACTCACCAGGGGGGCCAGTGGAAATTGAGTGAGACTCTGTTCTCCCAGGCACCACCAGGGGTTACTAAGAATAACAGCCACAAATTGTTAGAAAGAAGGTTCATGCTAGACATCAGGAGGCATTACTTCACAGTTAGGGCTGCCAGACTCTGGAAAGGACTCCTAAGGGAGGTGGTACTCTCTCCTATTTGGGAGTCTTCAAGAGGAGGCTGAAAAGATATTTGGCTGGGGTGTTATGACCCCAGCACTCATTCCTGCCCGGTCGTCAGACCTGATGATCTGTTTAGGTCCCTTCCAACCCTAAGCACTATGATACTATGATACTATGATACCTGCCCCCTTGCCACTGTTTACCTCCCTGCCATTGTTTTTCCTGTTGCAGCTGTGGGGTGGGGGGTGAATTTAAGATGACCCTCCAATAATTACATTCTACGCATGGAAAATTATAACAAATATATAGATTTTTCATGTATAGAATCTAATGACTGGGAGGCCATCTTGAATTCAAAGTCGTCTTGGATTCAAGTAAATATGGTACTATCATGTAACTCTGAGTTCAGTGGTTAAATTGGTGGTGAGGGGAAGTCTTGAATCAAAACAGAAATCTTTTGAAGGTGTTTTTCTTAGGAAACTAAAATACCACTCTCCCCCACAACCCAAATATTTTACAGAAACAAGAAACTTTCTTTTGATCCCAAACAGAATCCCTTACTTTGTTTTGGGGGTCATTCACCCTTTAAAAAAATCTTTTTAAAACTTAATTTTATGTCCATTTTTAAATAGAGACATTTCAAAATAAGATACTGAAAAATGTAAATATTAAAACACAGTGATTTGACATTTCTAAAATAAAGTACTTCATTATTAAAATGGTAAAATAAAATGTTTAGTAATATGTATCCCCATTTTTTTCCAGTGGAAACATTTCACTGAAGTTAACTGGAATCTTGCAAATAGTACCAGACTTCTGAAATTTCATTTAATGAATTTACTATTTGCCATTAAACAAATAAAAATTACCCAGTTCTAATCTGTAGTGTGAAGTCACTGTAGTTAAGAGATTTATGTCAGTGATTAAATTTCCCACCTCAGTAGTTGAAAGGCACATGGAACTCATATAGTTTAGGCTGCTGTTGTTAAGCAGAATTTGGTCCATTTGTGCTCTTTGCTAATGCATCTTTATTATTTTTTTTTTTAGTAATGCTGAATGTTTGCTTTGCTTTTTTTACATGGCCTTTACTAATTGTCTAGAGCTAAAAAAGAAAAAAGTTTGACTCAAAACTTTGAGTCTAAGCAACACACTTAAAGTTTGATGGGATTCAAAACCCAAAATCAAAATTTGTGTTTCAGATATTATTTAAATTAATATGTGATACAGTTTACTATCATATGCAGGGCACACTTGTTTTAGCTCTCTCATAATAACTTGATCTACCCAAACATTAAAAACAATAGAATAATTTAATAGTGTCTCTTGGGTCCTCTTGGTCTCTATTGGCTGACTCTAGTTGCTGTGATTCTACTTTTATAGGACAAAGTGCTTACAAAGTTAGCAGCATTATAAAACTCAGTGAGGCAAAACTATATGAAAGGTCTGAGCAACACATAAAAACTCACCTTTTGGGAGTATGTTGATGAATAAAAAAATTACCTTGGGCTTCCATTATGTTCAGGTTTCAATTGACACCAAGTCACTCCTTTTCTTGTTAACAGAGGGAAGGGTTTGAGCAACTAGGCCAATGCTTTCTATGTTTAAAATAACTCACATATGTTTATGGAAACGATTTTTATTATTTAATACTAAACATTACAATCAGGTTGTACAATTACTCCATTACTGTCTAAATCAATTTTATTTCTTGAATGAGAGATTGGAAGCCTTTTTATAAATGTTGTTATTATTTTGTTTCTTTTGCCTTTGAGATCCTTTGGCATATTTTATGAGTTCCTCAGGACCAGACCTATGTTTTGTTACGATTTTTGTATAATTCTTCCAGCAAGGGGGTCACATCATAATATAGAGATTGACTTACAATGATACATAAATAATAATTTTTACACTTTCCTATCGCTTCTGTGTAGTTTGATTGGCATCTGCTCCTTAATAATAAGAATCCAGAAAATATGCCTATGTTTTATCATAACAAACAACATGTTATTCCATAGTGATGACATTTAACACTGTACAAAAAGCCTCCTGATGAATATCTAGTTCATTTGCATTACTAAACAAAACAGAAAGGATTCACCTCTGACTTCAGTCCTATGCGATCTGCCTAGGCAGTTCTTAGAATGGATTGTAAAATAAGAAGTTCAGATCTGAGGAAGCATGAATGATTTTTCATTCTACGAAAGGACTGCTCTCTTCAAATCATGAATGAGGTTGTAAAAAGAATATTATGAGAGTGTGTGCAGTGTAGCTGTCTGTAGTTCATCTGGCCAATATGCCAACCGAATTTTTAAGCTGTGTAAGTTCTTTCACCTTATAATCAATGTACTTTGTATTAGACAACATGTGTTTCATATTCAGCACATCTACAGCTTAGATAGGGGGATTCTAAAATATTTACCTGTCAGGGAAGTTTGGTTTGATGAATTAATTAATTACAGGTGTTTTCCAAATACATCACAGAAGGAATCTTGGAAGAAACATGATTAGAACCAGTGGGTAATTTAAAAGTACAAATGCAGAAAAGAGTAGATTACTTTGAAATCAACCCAGAAAAAATGTTTTGAGGCCTAGTTTGTTTCCTGTATATATATTCACATATTTTCTTCACCAACCCAACACCTTTTTTTCCTTCAGTACAGGCCATCATTGTTCTGCTTGTCTTTTTTCCTGACTCAAATTTTTGTAATTATCTCTCTCTGCTGCCTCTGCAGATGAATACATTTCAAAAGGCATTCAGAAATACACATGGAAAATTTGTAGCTGCTTCTGTTTGCATATACAAAGGTAGGTATTTAAATGGGAAATTGTGTATGTATAGAAATCACAGAAAACAGCGTCTTAGAAATACCTTTGATACTGTAGATGCAGATGAGTCACTTGTACATACATTGCGATAGCTTGATTCTGTAAATACTTCACACAGAAAGGTAATTATAATTATTCAGAGTGGCATAGTTTGGAACTGAGAATCACAACTGAGAATCCATAGTTTAAACTTGGACTGAGTTTTGTGCTTAAAATCAAATTTAAAATTGATAGTAACGTGTATTTATTGTGTGTATTTGTATATACTATATCTTTCCAAAATTATGGCACATGCTATTTGAACATGGAATATTTTTAAAGAATTTACAAGTAAATCTGTTAATTTTTCTCCAAGTAAAAAATAATTTAAAATAAGCCCTTTAAAAAATGTGGTTTCAGACTCTGCTTTCTAAAATAACCTTGGGATTCAAAATATGTATTTACTTTCCTTATAGTTAAAACTCACTAAAATGTGAGGGATAGGCATGTGTCACGGCATGGGGACCCAGGAGCTGCCGTGATCTCTCCTGGCGTCCCTACCGTGCCAAGTTGTTTATTTAGCACCCTCATTCTCGCCCACCACGACTTTGATGGTTGTATAATATTAATGGGAGGCTGTCTTTACACGACCCCTTGGACCCGGTGCTCTTACCCTTCTGGTCCTTGCTCTATAGGAATAGATTCTGGTGCCCCCCTACCCTATGGGCATCGCGTGGCTCCTTCCACCCCCAATACCACACCCCAAGCCTCAGGTGCTCCGGACGTTATCGTGTCTATACTCTTCCTTAGTGGCCCTCCCCAAAGCCCCTGACCATATGCTCACCCTCACCGGGCTCCTTATTCCCATACTCGTCCCCACCGGGCTATAGTCGTACGCTCGCCCTCACCGGGCTCCCTAATCTTGTACTGGCCCTCACCAGGCTCTAGTCGTATGCCTGCCCTCACTGGGCTCTCTAGTCTGGTACTTGCCCTCACCAGGCTCTCTAGTCATACGCTCACCCTCTCCCGGGGCCTCTCACTAAGCTCGCCCCCATCTGGGGCTTCTCGATAAGGTTTGCCCCCTTTCTGGGGCCTCTCAATAGGCTTGCCCCCTTTCTAGGGCTTCTCCCGCACAGACAGTGCCCCCGCTGGGGCCTGTCTCTCCGCGCTTCCCACATTCTCCTGCGCTCACGCCAACCCGCACTGGGGCCTATTACCGCATGATCCCTGCAGTCGGGGCTCAGGTGGCCATAGCCGTGCCTGGCACCTGACCCTCCTTCTGGGTCTTACTCCCGACTCGGGCTCCTTACCATCGGGCTCAGGCGGCCTCCGCCTTACCGGGCCTTCCTGACCCCTTCTAATGGGACTGGGTTCAGTGTCCCCTGAATGTCGTACCCCACCGGGCTTCTCGCTTGCATGTCCCTCCCTCGGGCTCTACTCGCGCTCGCCCACATGGAGGTCTATCTCGTGCTCACGCGACCGGGGCTCAGGTGGCCATAGCCGTGCCTGGCTCCCAAGACCCCCTTCTCAGGGTCATACGCCCCACTAAGCTTCTCCGACTACAACCCACATGGGGCTGGGGTCACGACACCCCAAACGCAGAGCCACCCTGGTGCCAAACTGCTGTGCCTTCTCTGGCACCCAATTGCTGTGCCGTCCCAGGGCACCAGGAACCCCCACGCTACTGGGGAGCTCCCTTGAGGCCTCCTCCAACCTCTACAGCCTCACCCGGTCCTCTGGTGTTAGACAAACAACCAAACAGAAAACATAAAGCCATGAGCCAACCAGGTGTTGGCTTCTGCCCTGGGGTGAGGTGGCATACCACGGAAAAGAGGCCTGTGGAAACACAAACTGGACAACTCTTAGCGGTGGATCACTCGGCTCGTGCGTCGATGAAGAACGCAGCTGGCTGCGAGAATTAATGTGAATTGCAGGACACATTGATCATCGACACTTCGAATGCACTTGCGGCCCCAGGTTCCTCCCGGGGCTACGCCTGTCTGAGCGTCGCTTGACGATCAATCGCCCACGCGGTGCGTGTGGGGCCGGTGGTGCTGGCCGTCCGGTCCCTGCTACTGCTGGGCGCGGCTGGGGTGCCTTGCAGGCGACATAACATAAGCCTCCTGGCTATAACATAAATTCTGCGCCGTCCCGGCTCTCCTTCATACCTCCCTGTCAGGGTTCTCTCCACCCCATACCATCAGGCAGGCGCTCAGGGGGTCAGGCTGCTCTGCCCTGCTTTGCTCAGCTCTGCTCTGTTCTACAGCAGAGCTCCTGCTGCTTAGGCTGCCAGAGGGGAACTGCCTTCTGGCCTCAGCCTGACTGCTTATAAAGGCCAGACCCTGCCCCCTTCTGGCCAGCTGACCAAATTGGTTGCCCCAGCAACCCTCACCTGTGCTGCCCTGCTGACTGGCAGCTAAGCCCCTGTCACCATTACCAGTAGCAAGCACCCTAGTGCCTGCTACAGCATGGTAGGGCACCTTTGTTGTATGCCACTTTAAAAGGCTTAAGCAGGGTCTGGAGCAGCCAGCAGGTGCAGGGCAGCTTAATGAGGCAATCACTTGACTGCAGGAGGGCTCCTGGATTGCAGGATGAGGCCGGGCAGTCTCAATATAAACCCAGGCCCTAAGACTGAGCTGGCAGTTGCTGCAGGGAGCCAAAGAGACAACATTGCCCATCTGGAGCTGCTGCTCCCAGAACACCTGGAGGTTAAGGGTAGGAACTATAAGGATGGAGGAGGTTCCCGGTCCTGAGAAATGACCAAAAACTACACCTTGTCAGGTATTGCAGTCCCTTGTAGACCTGTAGGGCGCCGTCTGCTGCTCGACTAGGGTGTTATTGGTTCTAATTGATAATCTACACACCCCCGTTTCACCTGCCACGACTTGACGTTAATGGAGTTGGTTCATGTACCTGCACGTGTAGTCCAATTAGTAGTCTCACTGACATCCTGTGGGGTCCCACATTCTTGAGGGCTCCACCAGCCCTACACCCTCTCCCATTCCACCAGGATCTAGCCAGCCAGCTGGTCCAGCCACGTGTCCTCTGTTCCACTCAAACAACCAACAAAAGACCAAAAAGAAAACAAGAAAACAGAGAAGGCTCTCCCGGCCTGTGTCACTGCTCCTGCTGTTTGCAGCCACAATCTAAACCAAAATTGACCTTCTTGTGGTCAGTCCCTCTTCGGTGGCTCTCTCTCTCTTTCTCTCTCTCTTGCTCCCTCTGAAAGCCTCTTGTGGAGATCGCCATGATTTCTTTTAGCACCTTGAGTCCATCTTATTGGCTTGTGTCACTTTTACATGCATTATGGTACCATGAAAGTCAATATTGCCTCTCTATTAGGGTTATTACGGTACTATTCTCCCTGCCAGGCTCCAGCTCCCGGCATGTAAACAAACAGTTCTGCTCCCTGCAGGGCCAGTAGACTTAGCTGTAAACCTCTGCTGGGGATGTTACTCTCTGCAAGAGTCTCCTACCAGCACTCCACATCGCTTTCAGAGTTCCCTGCAGCATGTGCCGGCTCACTCCTCCTCCTCCTCTTTCCTGTCCCGTGCTCCTCCTGCTTTCCTCTCCCAGGCTCTTCTTTATACTGGTGCAGGAGTTCTCTGCCTCTCCCTTCCCAACACACCTCAGTAAGGGAGATTTCTGCCGGGCTCCTTGGGGCTGAGGACCTGGGGCCGCTGAGCCTTTGATTAGCCCGGGAGCTTTGGAGCCTGGTGGCTCCTTCTCTCTCTCACACACCTTACTGGAGTTGGGTGGTGTGGTGGGGTTTCCTGTGGCAGGGTGATCTCTAGGAAATGCCACACCAGTGCCTCCCTAGTGGAAGGTGAGTATGGATTGCCATATAGCCTCATCCCCCATGACCTGGTGGATTACCCCATAGAGGGGACAAGCAAGGTGTGCAGGCATATCATCAGGCCTGAGGCCCAAGGGGTATAAAGCCTAGTAGCCCCAGTGAGGGCATGGTGCAGTGGCCCCAGTGAGGGAGCATGTGAGTAGGAGGCTGGGTAGAGTAGGTTCTGCATGGGTAGGCCTGAAGGACTGTGCATAGGCTAGCTTTAGAGAGAGAATGAGCAGTGTTTGGAGGGGCCCAAGAAGGCAGACCTGTATTAGCGGAAGAGAGGTAGCTGCTCAGGAACTTAGCCAGGAAATCCTTGACTGGTCAATGCTGAGGCCAGGATCAGAACTGTCAAAGGGCCAGAGTGCCCACTCCAGAGCCAGGAGCCTAGAGTTCTGACTGGCCTAGTAGTGAGACCAGGGCCTGTGTGGCCAAAGGTCCTAGAGGGGGCCACTGCTGAGAGGGCAAGGCCTCTAGGGAGTTTGGAGCCCCTTGTGACAGTGGAGGTTAGGCCACCTGCTTAGGAGGGATCCAGGACAGTGTCTGACATATCAGACTGGAATGTAATAGGGCCTAGTGTGGGGCCAATGCCATATAGCGATGCCATCTGTGAGGCACGGCACATGGTATAAAGGGAAGTCCAGAGCCATGTATTACATCTTTGGTATTGGGTCTGTCCTGTCTCGTCTTAAAGACTTCCAAGGTTGGTGACTGCACCACCTCCTTCGGAAGTCTATTCCAGATTCTGGTCACCTTTACCATAAAGAAGTTATTCCTTGCATCCAACCTTAAACCATTCTTTAACAGCTTATGGCCGTTGTTTTTCTCTCAGCTCCCAATATATTCACCGTTTACATACTTATAGACAGCCTCCAATTACCCCCTCAGTCTTCTCTCTTCCCCAGACTGAACAGTCCCAGATCCCTTAGTCTTTCCTCATAAGATGTGTCCTCCAGGCTCTTGATCATTCTTGTGGCCTTTCTCTAGATGCTTTCAAGATTCTCCACATCTTTTTTAAAGTGCTGTGCCCAGAGTTGGACACAGTACTCCAGCTGAGGTCTCACCAATGATGAGTAGAAAGGAAATATCATTTCCTTAGCCCTGCTCGTGATGTAGTGGCTAATGCACCCAGTATGCTGTTAGCTCTGCTGACTACAGCATCACACTGGTGGCTCAAGTTCATTCTGTGATCAACCATAACTCCTAGGTCCCTTTCAGCCATCATGCTGTCCAGGATATCACCACCTAACCTATATTCATGTTGCTAGTTACTTCTCCCCAGATAAAGCACTCTACATTTATTCTTTCTTCATCCAATACAGACCCATCCACTAACACTCTCTGGGTTAACCCCTTAGCCAGTTCCCAACCCATTGACCATTGACTCTGCCAGCCCACAATCCCTCAGTTTTTTTATAAGAGCATCATGGGAGACCATATTGAAAGCCTTTTTAAGATCCAAGTATATTACATCTACCATGTCTCCCACACCTAAGTGGTTTGTTACTTAATCATAGAAGCAGGTGAGGCTGGCCAGACATGATATGGCCACAATGAAACCATGTTGGCTATCCTTCAGCATCATGCCTTCTGCCAGTTTCTCTCACAGTTTGAGAAATGACCACTCTTCCTGAACTCCCTTCCCCTCCAGTCCCTCTTCCCATAGGGTCTCTCCTACTATTTTCCTAAGCTCATTCAAGTCAGCCTTCCTGAAGTCAAGCACCTCTGCCTTACTAGTGGACTTCCTTGCCCTACAACAGGTAGTGAATGCTATCATCTCATGATCACAATGTCCCAGCTGACCCTCAATCTGTAGTTTCGTATATCTACCACCAGGTCATCTCCTTTGGTTAGAACCAAATCCAACAAAACGTTGCCCATTCACCTCCTGTACTAAATAAAGTTCTTCCATACAGGTAAAAAACCTATGTGACGGGTCAGATGTGGCTGAGTGCTCCTCTCATGTCAGGGTAATTAAGGCCACCCATGACAATCATGTCCCTTGAATGTGTAGTTTTCATCAGTTCTCTGGAAAATTCCAGATCCATCTCCTCCCGGTGTGGTGGTCTGTACTAGATGCCTACCATCAAAGTCCCCTTCTCCTCACCACCCCCCCCACAGGGGTCTTGAGTCACTCTTCTCTTGATACAATTTGGGTCTCCAAGGAGGCATAACATTCCTTTACATAAAGAACTACACCTCGTTCTGTACCTGATCCTTTTTGTGCAGCCTGTAGACCTCTATGCATACAGCCCAGTCATACGTGGCATCCCACCAGGTCTCTGTTATTCTGACAAGATTGCGTTCCCTATTTGCTAGCAGGAGTGCTAGTTCCTCCTGTTTATTCCCTATAGTTTTAGCATTTGTGCATAGACATACAAGTCCCCCATTGGTAACCCCCTGTTCCCTGCCACCCCAAATTCATTCCAGCCTCTCAAGACCTCCCTGACTGCCCTCTTTATGTCCTTCCTGCTTGGCTGTCTTCCAGCTTGCATTCCTGTCTGCATACCCATTCCCTGATGCACCTAGTTTTAAAGCCCTCTCCAGCAAGTCAGCCAACATGGAAGAAAACAATTTCTTCTCCCTGTAATGGAAGAGTTATTAGGCATCAGAAAATGAGCAAACTTCATATAGAGATGAAACTGTTCAGAATAGGAAAGTTCTCAACATTATGAATATTCTCATTCAACTTTAATCATAATACCTATAAAAATTAGGCCACTTTAAGGCACCTAAATGGGGACAAACAAGATGGAATTTACACAAACTTTTTTTGTTAATCTTGCTTTGAGCGCTTAATGATGTAACATTAACTTTCTTTTAAAATGTATGTTAAAGTTAGTTACAAATTTAGCATAATATGAATCTGGAGAATATATCTTTCTAGTTTTGTTGATGAATAAGACTGGATTCCACCCTAGAATACACATTTGACATTTCCTTTTGATTCTTCTTTAAACATCAGATTCTGTGAAATTACATCTTCCACTATGTCTGTTCTACCAATCAATACCTATCTAGTATAAAGAGCTTTACATGTTGAAGAATGGGAAGCAGAATAAAAAGCTTAAACACTCTTGTAAATGCGAAATCCATGAAATATACAAAACACTATACAGTCACCTATAATAAATAACATTAAATAACAAAGTGCACTGCTATGTTACAATTACAGACATTAACTGAAATATTTTTAGATGTGTTTCATTACAAAAGCAAATATACATGAAATAAAAAGTCTTCAAATAACCTTATTTGATACTTACAGAAACTGAATACAACAACTAAGGACTATGGATGTTCAAAAATACCATGTGCCCCTGGCTACAAGTATCAAGCGTGCCAGCAGATTGTTTTCTATAATTGGGATGGGTTTATATTCCAATTGCACTTATAAATAATTTTAAATAGATAACAGATGGCTAATAAATATTTCATTAAAAAAAAAAAACTCGCTAGGCCAATCAGTTTGTAAGCACCAAATATCACTGTATTTTTGGGTGAAGAGATTGCTTCCTTAATGTACAGCATCCTTGGATTCAAGCCACCTTAGAGTAAACAAGCTGGGTATGTTGCCATGACAGTAGGCTTCCAAATATCAGCTCCTCATGCACAGACCATAATCAGTTACATGCCCTATTTTACACCACAGAATTCTGGATGAATCTGCATCTAAGATCTCCCTGAATCAGTGAATTGTCACACTGTTCCAATTTCAGGTAACTGACTATAGGGAATTTCTAGCCTCTTCCCGTTCTTTCCCAGCATCCCAGTTTCCTCTTAATATGAGTTTTGCTCATTTTCTGATGCCTCAAAGCTCTTCCATTGCAGGGTTAACCACATGAAAGAACTTATTTTTCTCTTCATGTTTTTCTGGGGCTAGCACTTTAAAGTTAATAGTCACCAGCTACAGCTATAATTCAGCTGTTTGTGTACCTGACAAGTGTTTCCTTTATTTTTCTATCTTCCATCTTGTAAGTACTTGTTTGGTTTCCACCTTCTTATGCCAGAGGAGACTGCACTTCCCTACACACAATATTGGATATTTGTCAGTTTGAAAAGCCTCTTGCAGACACTAAAATGTTAAAGGAGTGTATTATTTTAACAATTAATGCTGCATAGAATGGAAAGGGCGAAAATGAAGTATACAATGCATTCAACAAGATTACTTCATTTTATCTGTCAGCTGTGTGGAATAAAATGTTGAAATCACATATGGTAGACAAAGCAAATCATGAAAGCTAAATGTGTGAACTATTGTCACTGCGATCCTAGACTGACTTTACTGATGCCATGATGGTCAGGTAACTCAATAGCCATAGCTTTACAGGAGACATGGTAGGAATATTTTCAAAATATTCTTCATTAGCTTGTTCAGCTTTTCATGCCTTTAATGGGAGTCTCAAAGTAAATCACTTTAGGGAGTTTTGAAAGTGCACTCCTTGCCTGTGCCACCAGTATTAAAAGAAACTAGTGTAGAAGACATGCTATGTATAGTCAAATATTCTGTGGGCAATTACATTGATTTAAAAAGTATTGGCAACAGCATATTCTGCTGTATAATGGGCTGAAAGGCCAGATTTGTAGATTGTTAGCAAGAGCCAACTTCCAACTTTGTGATATCTCATCTATCAGGATCCTGTACATTCTGCTAGGGTGAGAGGAAAGCATTTTGATGCTGTGAAATGAGCCCAATAATTTCAAGGCTGTTTGTACCATACAAAACATTAGACATAAAATATGTGTAATGGCCCCCAAATTTATGCCTAAGAATTATGTACAATGTGAACGGTTTACAGCATCTTTCAGTAATTTTCAGTGTTATTGAAACAATTTTAAAAATGTACAAGGAAGCAAGACTGTCATATGCATTATGTAACAGGAGTAACTCCCTAGGGGGCCGAGCTCTCCCCTAGCAGCCCATACTGTGTCCAGTCGGTCTACGATGCTCCCTCAATCTCACCCGCCATGTCTTTGATGGCAATTATGTAATTAAGGAGGCTGCCTCTTCGGTTCTCCTGGACACGGTTATCCTCCTGTACATTAGCCTGGCTCTGCTAATGGCTGTTCCTGGGCACCCCAGCCTTATGGGCTATACGTGGCTCCAACCACCCCTTTACCATGCCCCAAGCCTCGCAGTTGTACCGGATGTTGTTTGGTCAGTCTCGCTCTGTGCACCCTCACTGGCGCTTGGGCTCTCCGTGGCCCTAGTCTCACCACTGTTCCCTCTGGCGCTCGTCAACTGCTGCCCCCTTTGCCTCGGGGTTTCTCATCACCCCCCTTTGCCTCGAGGGCACTTATCACACTGCCCCTTGCACTGGGGTTACCGCAACCTTGGCGCTCAGGTGGTTGAAGCCATGCCTGGCCCCAACTCTCCTCCTTGGGGTCTCAACCCCCTGCTGGGCTCAGGTGGCCTCAGCCTTCCCTGGCCTCCGATTCTCCACTCCCCTTTGCCTCAGGGCTAGGGTCAGTGCACCCCTGGATTCTGCACCTTCTCTGGCACCAGGGTCCCCATGTTACCGTGAAGCCCCTATGAGGCCTCTTCCAACCCCTAATAGCTTCACCAGGTCCTCCAGTGTAAACCACAAACACAAAGCATAAGCCTCTGGGTTATAACATTAAATTCTAGCCGTTTAGCTGTAATATCCTTCAAGCCACCTGACAGATACTCCATCTCTTCCACAGTATCAGCCTGCTCGTGCAGCCCAGCTTCTCCTCTTTACTCACATAGGCAGAGTTCTCTCTCTCCCTTGGCAGCCAGCAGCCCACACACCCTGGCCTCAGACTTGTGGTTTATATATAGGCACCAGGCCCTGCCCCTTCTGGTCAGCTGACCAGGCACGTGTAAATCCTTACCCTCATTAACTGGTTGGACCGGCAACCTGCACTTGGGTCCTTATCTCTGCTCTCAAAATAGCAGGCACCTTAGTGCCCTGCTACACATTATACCACTGGAAAGCTTTAAAGGGTTCTGCAGAAGGATGTCCCTTTTGGACCAGAGAGCTGACTGATGAAGTATCTGGCATAAAGTCATAACCAAGTAGAATGGGGTCAAGAAAGTTTAGCTTGTAGAAGTTGTCAAATGTGATCCAGAGCCCATAACCTGCAAAGAAACAGAGCATCAGCAGGGTACTAGGAGTTCTACATGTCATATATTTATGCAGCTCTTGAAACGTACAGGAGCAGGAGGTATTTTAGAGGACTGAGTGATTGTGCCTGGTAGGGCTCTCTCTTTAAATTGCACAGTTTAGGAGCTCTGTAAAAAATGTAAAGCAGGTTGCTGTGAACAAATCATTAGCACTACAAAATAGAGCCTGTCCATGGGTGGTTTAAACACTGTGAATGCAGGTCCTGTAGTCTTGACAGTATTAAGTGGTTTTTTTTATTTCCCTTTAGAAAAAGAAGATCGGGTGAAGGGGCAGCTTGATTGCTAGCAGTGTGGAAGGAGGTGGCAGGAACCTACTAGAATCCATATTGTAAAATAAAGGCACAGAAATGTAGAGAGAGGAAGAAAAAAATGTAGGAGATGGTGATGCATCAGAAAATGTTAGGGAAAATTTAATTTTTATGGTACTATTGAATGTACATACGTTATTGGCAAGAAGATTAGTTATGTGATTCTGATAATTCTAGATAATCCATGTTATTTTCTTCTTTACTCATTCTTAATTTTTCTTATACTAACTTACTTTCCAGTAGCCTTGGCCCTCTGTTTTTCATAAAATCAAACAAATCTTTAGAAAGCTGGTGATAGTGTAGTCTCAAGTGATGCATCCTATTTAAAAGCATTCTTTATCAGAGGTTGTAAGTTCCATGAAATTGTGTGCCAAAACAATACAACGTTTAACTCTATCATCTTTTATTAATACTGGTAAATACTTGTGGTATTTACAGCAAGCTAATCAAAATGTTGGTAATAACTTCACTTGTGCCTAATTATTTGCCATGTATTTTACAACAAAATCAGATTACTTGCTTAAGAACTGCCTGCAAAACTGCCTTGTGTGTGTGTATGATAATAAATATAATAACAAAAACCACAGCTGCTTCTTTTGCTCTTTCCAGTTTCTTTAGCCTGATGCTGTTTGAATCATTTTTTTTATTTGAGGAAGAACTGCTACCTCAGTTGGTGCTACCAGGCCTGCTGTTAATTTATGAACTTGAAAAAAAGAAGGAAGGACTCTCAGAATAAAATGGATAGAGTCTGTCAGGACCCCCTAAAGATTCAACATGCGCACAAAATTATGTTAGCTCATAATACCAAGTTTAAAAAAAGTTTATCCACTTCTTCATCCTAACTCACTTTTATAAGTAGCGTTGCTAGTAAAGAAAACTGCAATAAAAAAGTTCTTTTGCCTTTCGCATGGTTACACCCATCAGAAATGTAACTAAGCTTAGACTAAGGATTCATTGGCGTTATTTACTAAAATTAACAGTGGTTGCACTCCGAAACAAAACAGCATATCAACATTTACAGCAACTGCGCCTTGTTTGTCAGAGACCATTGGAGCATGCAATCTCTTATGGGAAATAATTCCAAATAAAGAGCTAACTACTAGGAAGACTGCTCAGAGGATGAACACACAAGTTATATTTGCCAAGTGTCTTGGTTTATAATATTCTTTATGGAAGTGGTAGCAGCAAATTGAAAAAAATAAGCAATGAGAAATAGTTGCTGACCACATGTTAAACACAAAACAATGAAGATAGCTTTGCAATTGGGCAGCCAGTCCTCTGAATTCTCAAACTGGGCACAGCACAATAATAAAAGGGGATTGCTTCAAACATGGGAAAGGAAAAGAGCATCCTTTCCTCTTAATTTTTTGTTGTGTTCTCCAAAGGGCCACCAAACATTTCTTTCTATCTTTAATGCTTCTATAAAGGCATGTCTTAATATTTATGCTATCTATAAATATTTTATCTGTACCAATACTTGATGGAAGGAGAAATACTAATAAAATACATCCACTAGGGAAATACATCTAATAGCAGATTGAAAGCTTGTGTGACAGCAGCCACAGTAATCTCTATTGTAGAAAAGTATCTTATACATCACATCTGGACAGTGTGTGGCAAACTCCTCAACTGACGAGGTAATTTGCAGTTACCTGTCAATGACCACCAACCAGTTCATCTGGCTAAAGAGAGAATACTGATATTTGTGTCCCGAATAAGGATATTTTAACAGATAATTTGGTTCTATGACATTGAGTGTTTTATTTATTTATTTTACTGCATACACTTTTGTCCTATTCAATTAAGCCAAAGGATTCCTTTTTATCATCTTTCCTGTTGTACGGAAGTCTGTTTATAGAGAGGGTTCTGGGATTGCACTACTAACAACATAGGAAAGATGCACACAGTCAGAGATGACCCAAGCAGGGTGAGCGGCTTGGGGTAAATCAGTCTGTGCGGGGCCCCACCCCTGGATACAAGGAAGCTGGCAGTGGATTCAGTGGTGTGGGGGGGAGGTGGCGAGCAGCCAGATGTGAAGCCGACAGCAGCATGGAATTGCTGCGCCACTCTACCTGGCTCTTTGGGGGCCTCCCAAAGCATGCGGCCTGGGGCAGTCACCCCGATTCATCAACCCCCCCCACCAGGGCTGACCCTGCACACAGGTATATGTCTATTGCCCTGTACATATATTAGTATTCTCCTGGAAGCATCACTGCTCTCCTAGTAGAAACCATGGGTGTACAGATATTCAAGATTTTTCCCCAGAGCAAAAAAGGCCAGCCCAGGAGTAAAATAATCCAAGAAAGACCAAGTGCTCTCTTTCTCCACCCATGCTCCCCAACGCCTCACACTGCTACCATCTGTCTCCATGCAGACTGGGTGCGGAGGCTAGTGAACATGCTGAGACATTTGCACAGGGGTTCCCTGGCTGTACAGTGTCAGCACTGTGTGGTCTGTGCCCTTCAGAGTTTCAGCATTTGAATATCTCTTCAGCTGTCTCTGAATAAATAAGCATTCCTACCAGAAAAAAAAAACAAACCCAGCAAAATTCTCCCAATGATTTAAACATGTGTACACTGCCTCTGTTTCCCTAAAACTAGTTGCTGAAGCCTCTTCACTTTTGCAATGCTAAGCAGCAATTGGGGTAGCTATTTACAATCACCATCTCAATTTTTTCATTTTTCTTTGTGGAAAAAGAAAGAAAAAAATAATAGAATAAAGGAAGATTGGCTTTCAGATGTGTTGTGCATCAGTAATTCTCTTTTCATTGGGAAAAACTCAGCCAGGTGATAGCTTTGCTTCTCCCCTACTGCAGATAACAGTATATATAAGTCCTGTTTGGGGTGGTCCTCATGGAAAGGCAGTTACAATGAAGGTGGTGTATGCATGAAGTTGGTCAATAATTAAGTTGCACTCCATGTTCAAAGATAGCTTATTTTGCCTAGCAACTCTGAATTCAATAATCTAAAAGTTGCAGCATTTGAGAAATGGTAGTAAATTCAAGTTACATAGCAAATTCATTTTGCTTTTGTAATCATAACAGTTTCATAAACAAGTGATTACTGGACTTTTGTATAAAGCCTCAATTTCAAGAACTGAGTTTCAATCACAAATCTAGTCAGATTGTATGCAGAATCTGTGTTGAGTGGTATAAGGGACTGGGGTATAGGTTGTCTTGCCTAATGGTTAGGCCACTAAAGGAAAGAAGGGCCTTGGTCTGGGTCAAAGGGCAGGAGCCATATACCAAATCCAGAGGGAGAGCCAGAAATAGAGTCTAAAACACAATTCAGGGTCAGTTGCCACCTATTAATCTGGGAGGCAATTCACAGGGTGAAGTCCCAAAACAGAGCCAAATAAGGGCCAGGAGCCAGAATCACAGGGAAATTCAAAGCTGAAGTCTAGAAATAAACCCAGAGCTAGAGTCAGAAACCAGGAGGCTTGCCACAGCACAGCGGTTGACTAGCCCGTAAAGTGAGGTCCCCAGCTGGTGCTAAATGGGTAAGTGGTGCTCCCAGCATCCAATCAGGATGCTTCCTGATTTAAATTTAGGCATGGTTCTTTAGCTGTGGCTTGCTGCAGGTGTGGCATCTGTGGTACTTGGTTCAGGCTGGTCTGCCTGCTTAGAGTCCCTGACAACTGATTTGGTGGAAATATTTCAAGCTTTTTGCATATGAAAAAGTGATCATGTAACTCCATATGAAACAACAATCTATTGAATAACCACAACTGTCATAGTACATAGAGCTAAATATCAGGTGGTCTGAGTTATATTACCTTAGACTTTGACATTTTGGAACTTATAAGTTAAGCGGGGCCCATGACTGCCTACTTGGCTGACAGAACTCCAAGGAAAAAAACAAAGTACACTATTGCATAGTCAGGTGGCTTGAACCCTTTCCTAAGTCAAAATTTAGCTTGTAAGCTCATAGGAGTAATGGACTTCCTTTATTGTTTTGTTAGCTACAATGCTAAACATGTTGTTAGTGCCTAACAGGGAGATACTAAACAACTCCTCCAGGGTGCATTTACATGCGTGCTTTACTGGTGGGCTGATTAATTAGCTCTGCAATAAAGCATCAGTGTCTACACATGGACCTGTATTAGGGTGCAATAAATTAATTAACTTCACTGTAGAATAGTACTGTCTGGGACAAGTACTATCTTACAGCGGAACAGTGTACATTGTAATGCATATGGAGAGGCTGCTAGAGCATACTAATTAGCATGCTCCAGCAGACTCACAGCAGATTAATTGAGTCTTCTCTGATGCGTGCTAATTAACATACATTGGAGCAGAGGTTCATCATGTGTATAGGTTCCCCTTGTGCCCCAGCCATGCCCTGTATAGCACGTTGAGCCAGGGTGGAACAGCTCTGGAGTGGCAGGCTGGCCCCTGCTACATGCTATGTGCTAATTGCATGTATAGATGCACCCCCAGGGCACATCCACACATGCAGGCAGTTGCACTTGCAGCAGCTTAAATAGGAAGAGCACAAATTTGTGCCAGAGATTTCTGCCTAAGCACATGTGCCTGATCATGCACTTTGGCGGTGGGCAAATTGTGCCACTTGGGGCAAACTGACCCTGCCCGGCTCCTCTTTGATCTTCAGCCATGGCAAGCTAGGGGCTGGTGCCAACACCTGTGCTGGTCCCAGCAATATAAAAAACTGCCCAGGTGAGCAGCTCAGGGCAACTTGCTCTCAGGAGCTTCTGAGGCCCCGTCAGTTGGTATCCTTGTGCCAACTGCACTGCTGAAGCAGTCCTGACCTAGACTGGCCCCAGCACAGTCTATCTACTGCAGCAGTCTGTCAGTGGGGGTTGCTGCCTGGCTGTGACCTGCTGCCACCTGCAACAGTATCTGCTGCCTTGGACTTGTGGCCCCATGGCTGTGTGCCTGCCAGACCCAGATGGAGACCACACAGCTGCCTGGGCTGTGGTATGGGCACTGCAGCAGAGCTTTTTGCACCTCTGTGCCAGCTGCCAGTGGACTGTTGCTGCACAGTTCACCTTTATGCAGCTTCTGTCATGCCTTCTGGTGCCCCTGCTCTGCCATCTGGCCTACTTTGAACTGTTGAAGCGTGTCTTCCTGGCCCTAAATGGCTAGGAGATCAGGCATTTCATCTGCCCTGCAGCCGGGTCCCTGGTGCTGGCCTAGGCAGGCTCCTCTGCCCAGGTCCTGCCACTTGCCTCATTAGCCTGGATCCTGGTATTCCTTGTTTAAAAATTGCAAATTTTATGATAAAACCCCAAATTCTTTCATTAAAACCCTTAAATCCACATTCTTCCACAATTAAAATGAAACACCACTACACATTGAAAGAGATCAGTTGGCCAACGTTTTGTTGATATATTTACAATTTTAAAGCAGTTTGGAAGCTCACCAGTGCCACTATCATCATAGTAAAATGAATTCTAAATATCTATACACATTGGACTTTGCTTTTGGTTTTTTTATAGGAAAATCAGAGCTGTCCCTTCACTCACCAGGATGTGGGGCACTGAGCAGCACTGGGATGCCAGTGCCCTGCCCATGCTCTTGCCCTTGCCCCTCATTCCTAACCCACAACCCAGCCAGTGTCCCACACTCCTGACCTGTGGGCCTCTCAGTAGCAGCTCTGTCCCAGCACCAAGACATGAATCCAGCTGCAGCTGTCCCACCCACTGCTCTGAGGCTCTGAGCAGTGCCAGCCCTTACTGTTATGCTCCCTGCGCCTGTGGCCAGGCCCCAGCAAACCCCATGCCATTCTTGGGAATCCTTCACCTGGGCTGAGTTCCCTTCCCCAGCCAGATCATTGCGCTCAGGAGGGGAACTCAGCTGGGCTGCTTCAAAACTCAAAATGTTTTTAAACTTTCAAAATGTTTCAGCTCCCTTTGTTTCATTTTGAGGCTGTTTCGAAGCCCCTTGTTTCATTTTGATTTCACCGTTTTGAGCTTGAAATGAGTTAAAACAGTGTCAAAATGAAACAGCCAGTAAAATTTCACACCGGTCTAATAATCAGTAATGGACACTACATAAATAATAATTGATCTTTTAATTCTTTATTTTATTTGCATCTGTTTATGTAGCACTATTTTAGTTCACAGTGGCTGTATCTACACAAGATGCTGACTAAGCAGTTGTTACTGTGCAGTCATTTAGTGCTTGTATATTCAAGTACTTGCATATGCTTGTATACACATGTACACACAAGTAATAAGTGACTGCCAGGTAACCAGAGTTACTATACGCCAAGTAATTTTTAGGTGACTGACTGTGCAGTAGCTCATTACTGTGCAGTAGTGTTGCATCACATTTCCTGCCACGTGACTTTACTGCACAGTAAAGAGCTACTGTACAGTCAGTGTCTTGTGTAGAGATGGCCAGTTTATATTAAAATGTGGGCAGTCAGAAATCACCTCCTTTTTCTCTCAACAGGAAGACTCAGCAAATTAATATCATTCGGCAAAGGGACAAAGGAGAAGAAAGGGCCAGCTATAAGATACCTCTCATCTATTTTCAAAGAGGAATTAAAAAAATAAAATAAAAAGGGATCTAAGAATCCACTCCTGTTTCATCAAAGTAAAATACATTTTCACCTAAAGGCAGGGTTAATTAACAGAAGGATTAGCAGTCATTATGTGTAGCTAATTAGAAATGAGTCAGAAGGTTGCATAATTTGGACAGCTGCAAGTTTTAAGTGCTAGTTGGCTTGAAAGAAATGCTAATATTTATCCCCTGTTATACATTTGCTTAAATTGGCAGATAAATCTAAAATGGAAGGATAAAGGATAAAGTCTCTCAGTGGTGCATGGCAATTATAAGCTCTTTTCCCCTTTACTTTTGCACAAGGCCACACATACTAACTCCCATTCTCAGTAATCTCAAACATTTGGAAGGGACTGTCTACTTCCAAATGATCCTAAAGAAAGGAGATATGTGTAATACTTTTCTATGGAGATTTGGTGTGTGAGTGAAACAGTTGCTCCTTTTGTGAAGTTTGATAGAGGCTGGGCCATTGGATTTGGGGCTGATATGATTCATTGAGGCTTAATGATGAAGAAAAAAGTGATACCTTCTCTACTTCCAAGAAAAGAGTGTAAACGGAACAAAAGCTGATTATTTTCTGTTTTTCTGGGACTCTTATTTTTTGCGGGGGAGGGGCAGGGGTCATAACACCCAAGGTCACTTAGGTAGCTTCTGTCTGTTGAGGTTTCAACATGGTTCCTTAGGGATTCTTTTTTGTCTCTTTTCTACTCAGTATATTTTCAAAATTCTTGGAGAAGAAGCAGGCTTATTGAACTTGTGTTATTCTTTGTGATTTCACTATTTCTTTCTCTCTGTAGGCTCCCCAGTGAGGGAGGAGGGATGGGGAGTAAAGAAAGACTATTTAAATATAAATGAAAGGAAGACTAAAAAAATATTAAAATAATTACTTTAGGGATCTGTTTTATGCTATAATAAGAATTCTGACTTCTTAGGGATTTAAATGCAATTTTTCTCAATGGAATACTTTGATGTGAAGCCTCTTAATAAAGGCAAATCTCTGCATTTGGATTAACAGTGTAGATCTTTTCTCTGTAGAGATCAAATTGAATCAGAACAACAGAAATACAGAACTGCTGCCTTTCAACACCCAATTCTGAGAGTTATCTTAGCTTTTCTAGTATTCAGTTTTCAGGAATTTATTAGTAGAACTTGTAAATCATTTTTTTAAATTTAATGTGTACTTTTTGGAATATGGCCAGATTTTTCAAATCCAAAGCTATGTACAGTGTAGCATGTTTTATGATAATTTTACAAGTCTCTCAATTAAGAAAAAAGAAAAAATATTGAAATAATTTGTGATGTTGACATTTTTCTAAAGAGGAGCCTCATTTTGTGTTAGTTAAGAATTAGAAGTTGAAAATAAAGTTTCTAAATTTTCAAAATAAAACTCTTCAGTTGAGCCAACTCAATACTACATTTTCTCACTACAGCACAACCTGGAATATAAGTTTTTGAAAGGCAGAATAAAGTGGGGGTGGGAGCGAGGAGCCTTTAGCGTTCCGGCTGTATAGAGCAGGGACAGAGCCTGATTTTAGCAGACTCACTTTTCCCTTTCCCATATAACTAAAACTGAAATAGCAGGAGAGAAACCAGGAACAGCTAGCAGACAGCAAAATTACCCTAAGAGAGATTAGCTTGTCTGGTACTTGAACATCAAGATTATTACACAGGAAAGATGATCATTAACATCTCTGGAGTAAAAACAGTAAGCCTTTAAATCAGTTGTATTTACCTGGTTTTTTGACAGTGTTTTATTGCTGACTAATGTCATGTTTTGGATCCAGCATCAAAAATTGCTTGGATCCTTCTTAACAATATTACTGCCAAGCCCATTACCCCACTTTCTGTACTTCTGCATTTGGGTTTTTCTTCCCTAAGGTATAGCATCTTACAAGTGTTTTGTTACATGTAATTTTGTTCTCTATAGCTCAGGTCCCTAAATTCTCAATATCTATTTGAACTGTAATGATATCTTTCAAAGTTTTTGCAACTCATCCAAATCCTTAAGAAAAATATTTATTGGTACCAAACTCATAGAAAAATCCAATGGAACAGCATTTGAGACCTGTTGCCAGTTTACCATTGATCAATTTTAGCGTTATTTTTTGCTTGTGATTATTTAACCAGGCATGTATCCACATCATGATAATTCTATTTAGCTGAAATTCCTTCAGCTTTCTTATGTGAATGGCATGTGGAAATGAGTCAGAAGACTTATTAAAATGTAGATATAATATATCCACTGCACTCCCTTTATTCATTGGTCTGGTTACCTCAATAAATAAAGGAAAACAAGTTTATATGATTTAATTTATTCTTAAGAAATCTATGTTATCTGGTAATGAACATCCTCCCGCCCTTCACATATTTACAAATTGATTGCTTTTTAATTTTCTCTAGTAATTTCCCAGGTTTTAGTTAGGCTGATGAGTTGTTATTCGTATGGTCCTTCTTTTCCTCCTTTCTAAAGATGGATACTGTGGTTATGTCTACATGTTCATTAATGTGCCATAATTATGGCATATTAAGCTAGTACCTGTAATAACAGGTACTAACTTAATGTGCCATAATTGGTAGTACTGCACATTAGCAAAAATGAATGCTTTTTTGTGACATTAATGTTCATTAGACTAAGTCTACTGTGCATTAGCATGGTTTTTACCAGCCAACCTAATCCACAGTAGAATTAGTCTTCTGCACGTGAAGCATCTTATGTAGATGTGCCCTGTTTGCCTTTCTTAAGTCTTCTGAAACTTGACATCCGTCATTCAAGAGTTTGCAAATATGATCTCCAGGGGCTCTGTAATCAGCCAGTTTCTTCATCACTTTAGGATGAATTCCATCAGGTCTGTTCAGGTTTGTCAGAAGCGCCCTAATAGGGCTGTGCAAAACAGCACTGTTTCGTTTTGACTTCTGTTTTACCATTTCGAAGGGATGGTATTTCATTTTGATGTTTCATTTTGTTTCGAAGCACTGTTCCATTTTGTGACATTGAACCTGTTTTGATGCGTTTTGACATTTCACCCATAGACTATAATGAGAAATCATAAAACTGCCTATAACTTTGTCATTACTTGCCTTCTTCAAATGAAAACAGCAGGGATGGTAGCTCCTGCTGAGGCCACAAAGCCTATCAACAGTCGAAGAGATAGGTCCAAGGATTCTAGGAAACTGCACCTCAAAGTCTTGAAAGGAAAACTCATGTCACTTGTAAGTGTGAAGGCAGAGGGGGGTGAAAACAGCAGGTTTTGTAGCCCCTATCAAGGCCATGAAGCCTGCCAAGTTTTAAAGAGATAGCCTCAGGGGTTTCTGGGAAACTTCACTTCAATGTGCTTACAAGCAAAACTTGTGTCGTGTGTGTTAAGTTGCAGCAGGGTAAAACAGCAGGCAAAATAGCCCCTCTGGAGCTTGCCAAGTTTCAAGGAGATAGGTGCTGGGGTTTCTGGCAAACTGAACCTCAAGCTGCTGAGAAGCAAACTCATGACATGTGTGATTTTGTGTCTGTATTAAGGTGATCTCTTACCGGCACTGGGGCCTCTACATGACATGGTAGCATGCCTCAGTTAGGTCTCCTCCTCCCCTACAACCTCAGTCTGGTCTACCACTTTAAACAACAACAAGTAAGTAAGCAGCACAGTAGCACTAGCATTTCAGGCAGCCACACTGTCACAGAGCCTTTCTTTCCTTTCCTGCAGAAGATTCTTCTCCAACAGCTGTGAGAGAAGCCTCCCTGCCTGCCCCAGCCCTGGGGCTTAGATGTACCCAGGGCCCTGTGCCCTTCCAGTCAGCTGACCCAGGACAAGTGCTAAGGGTGTAGGTTGTAGCCATGTAGACTGGGGGGTGGGGGGTGGAAGGGGGATGTAATAGCACAGGTAAAAGTGCAGAGGTATTTGGGGAATCAGATGTTTGGCAGGTTGTAGTGTGTCAGAAGTCCAATGTCTGTCTTGAGTCCATGAGTTTCTGTACCTAGGAGGCTGATAAAGTTCAGTTCATAGACTCATCTGTAAACAGTGGTTCGTGCAGTTCCTCCCTCAAGTGCTACCTTGTGAGGGAGAGGTAGGCATGATTTCCACCCCAGCTGCTCCAGATGTGAAGTGTCCACAGGTGAAATGTAACACCACCTGCACACCTGCCTTGCGCAGCTCCTCCCACAAGTACTCCCTCAGACAGGGAGAACACCAGCATCCTGCTGAAGGTGGTGAATGTGAGCACTTGGTAGCATGAGGCCACAAGTGCCATGAGTCACCTGAACCCTGGCTGCTCCACTACAGAGAAGGGCTGGCCATCCACATCAAGCATCTCCCCAATCATCTGGATAATCTTGCTCACCTTTGCAATGTGACCCCCTTTCTGCCTGCCTTTTCCCTACTTTTTCAGGGTTGTCTGCCTCTGCTTTGGGGAGATGGGGGCTCCAGAGTGAGAGGAGGACTTCTTTTTGGGCATTCTCCCACTGGTGCCAGGCTGAGGAGGAAGGGGAAGGGGGTTGTGCCTGCGGAGATGCATCAATCCCCATGGCGCTCATGTGTTTGGTTTCCTTGCCCTGGCTGGTTTGGGCACAGCAGTGCAGGCAGATAGCATATGTGGGATCATCTGCCAGCTCAAAATGATCCCAGTCCACACTACCTGCTCACTTCTGGGATGCGGGTGCATCTTCCCCCTCCTCACCAGACAGAGGCACAGCAACAGGAGGAGCAGACTCAGCTGAGCTGCTTGCCTCTACACCCTCTACCTCACCTCCTCTAAAGTGCCTTCTGGGGAAGGAGACCTGGGTCTACAGGAAACTTGGGGGGTGTGGAGCACACACTCAGATGATTTCCCCTCCTTCCCTAGAATTTCCCTTGCTAGGGCACTTAGATCCAGCTCCAGCATTTCCTCTGGCAGTGGAAGGCTCAGCATGGGAAGTGAAATGGGGGTGGAGTAGACTGGCATGCTGGTGCTGCTGCTTGTTGTCATGGTGGTGGTAGTCAAGGGTTATGGCTGGTGTTCATGGAGGGGATGCAGACTCAGGCACAGGCAGTGGCACTGGCACTGCTCCCCTCTCATCGCTGCCTGTAGAACTAGTGGAAGCCACATGCCTGCTTGTTGCAGCAAAGAGGCTGCATCTCAATTTGGACGGGAGAGGTGGGGGGAACTTACAGCTCTCCCTCTACCCCATCTTCTGCCCCTCCCCGAAGGCTTGCCAGCTGCCTTTCCAGCATGCTTCATGGTGTGTTTCATAGTGTTGTTGCCTTGGTGTGCTGGAATATCAGCGTGTTTTTCTGTAATGTAATCTGAGTTATGTAATATATGTAGATAAGATAATTGTATGTATGTGTATTTATGTCATGTATGTATGTATGTATTTATGTAATAAATAAAATCTATAAATGTATGTAGTATGTGTTCCTGAATAAATTCTATATTACGATATGTAATATATGTTGTGCTTCCCTGCACAATGCATGGAATGCACACTATGAGAGAAAGCACAGATTTCTTTTCTGGGGGAAAATAATTAAAATAGACTAACGGAAACAAAAAGAGGATTTTGGGGAGGAATAAATCGAAAGGAATGAACAAATATAATAATAAAATAAAGGGGTATAGAATGCAAAAGGTATTGATGAATCCCACTTTCTAGGAACAAGCTAGCAAGTAGGAAATGATAGCCTTTGTTGTCTGACACTGCTGAACAGCTGGAAGATATAATTCAGTAACTGACCCCCAAGGCAGAAAGCAGCTCAGTTCAAACAATGTTGCTTCTTATGCTGTTTTTCCATCCCTCCCCCAGAGCACTGGGGTTGGAAGGGACCTCAGGGAAGGATCACAGTCCCTGGCCAGCTGCACAGTCAATATCACAGCAGTCCTTCCCCCCTTTTCCCCCTCCCTCACTTTACTTTCTGTTTCCCTGAAAGTATGTCCAGCTTTGAAACTCAAAACATTTTGAAACTTTCAAAACATTTCAACTGCCCTTGTTTCATTTCAAGGCTGTTTTGAAGTCTTTCATTTTATTTTGATTTCACTGTTTCTAGCTTGAAATGAGTCAAAACAGTGTTGAAACGAAACAGCAGTGAAATTTTGCACAGCCCTACTCCTTAACACTTTCTTTACTTATCATGATGTAAATCCCTTCCTCTTGTATGTATATTAATTAAGTTCATCTTGTAGAATCACTTGCACAATGAAGCCTCTGTTTTCCTAGCTTTTGCTTTTCAACTGTCATATTTGTGGTTATTTTTCTGTCTTGTTTATCTTGTTGTTCATTTTTGCTTTTCTTATTTTTATCCCTACCCATTTGTGTGATTCCTTAGTATGCGAACTTAGTAACATATCCTACCTTACATTCCTTGCCTTTTATTTCCTCCCTGATTGGCACCTGTACTTGCTTACTTCCCTGTTTGTTTGTAGTTTTTGATGTTTTTTTACTACCCTCACAATTCTTACCACCTACTTTCTACAAAGCACTTGTAAGATATGTTTAACTTAACTTCTTCAAGCACTAAGAAAATAGGAAACATCATAATAATTACCATATTCATTTAATTCTAAAACAGGATTTCCCTGCTTCGTTGAACATGGAAAGGAAGCCCCTCATCTTAGAATCAAGTACAAGGGCATTGAGGGGGGGCAGAAGTTTGCTGTGGCTTGGATTCTAGCCCTTTTTTGGGGTCAGGGTCATATCTGCAGCTGCTGTCTGTCCCTGTCTTCCATTGCCTCTGCACCCCATCATCTTCCCCTTTCAGACTCTTTTCTTCCCAACCAGGCAGGGAACCTCTGCTTCCCTGCCTGCCCCTCTCCCCCCACAACCTTGTTCCATGTTGTCAGGCTCCATGCATGCTGCAGCCTGGGACATAGTGCACAGCCCCAGACTGTGCACTATGTAGCAGTGGTGTGCAGCCTGCATGGCTGCTGTTGGGGATGGGATAGGGCTGCTCATTGCCTCAAGCTAGAAACAGGGGCAGAGCTTGCTGGCACAGAGCACAGGTTTGTGAGAAGGAAGGAATAGAGACAGTGGAGAAGGGGGAGAGCAGAGGCTGCAGGGAAGCAGGGAGAATAGGCTGCAGAGGAGTGTGGAAGAGGCTGGGAGGGAAGGAGGAAACAGAGGTTGTGAGGAGGCATGCATGGAGTCTAGGTGGCAAGGGGATCACACAAGCAGGGGACAAGCTGTTTGACCTCCCCACACCACCCACCTCTCCACTACCTGCCCCCACCATGTAGCAGTGGGAGGGGTGAATTAAAGACAACCCTCCAATAGGTAGACTTCATATTTCAAAAATTATCTTTGATTCAAGAAAATGTGGTAAGTTGATTTAAGAAACCTTAGTTCACTCCTATTGTGCATAAACTTTATGATTTGGTCTTAAAAACAGTATATGATATTGTAATTAACCTTTCCAAAAGACCTCTACCTCATTCATTGTAGACAGTGGACAATGCTCAGGGAATTCAGGACAATTTTGTAATAAAGAAAACTGTTGCCTGTAGGACCCCTGCCTCATTTCCTGCTGTGTGTGCCTCGAACTTCCGGTCTCATGCGGCCTTGGCCCAGATGGCCAGTGACGTTCGCCCTACAGTCTCCTGCAGGCTGTCGAGTAGATGTTTGCTCCTGGAGTGGTCTTCCTCAATCTCACCTGCCACAACTTTGAATGTTTTATCAGTGGGGGTCTGACCACTTGGGTCCCTCAGCTGTGTATGATCCATCCAGTGGTTGTCTACGGGGCTCCACCTCTCTTTCACCCCGTCTTCACACCAAGCCTTGGAGGATCACTGTGTTTTTCTGGCTATACTCCCAACACTGTTGTGCCCCCGAATACATCGGTGTGGATAGCCCTCTCTCATCTGAAGTATTAGCTCCCAAAGGGTGACCCACTTGAAGAATCCCAGATTGCCCATGGTATTTAACCTGGGTTGCAAAGCCAACTCCCCTTCCTCCGGGACATGACGCTGGACCCAGGTCCCAAGCAAAGATAGGGCTCAAAAGAGCTCTACTACCATTATCCCGCCTGTGTCACCTGATCCTAATCCTCAACCCCTCCAAAAGGGGAAAACAGAAAGACCAACTGAAAACCCCCCACAATTGTTTCAAAGGACCTGTGTGGTCCCCTCCTGGGCCCTTCCACCAGGGTACTGGTACCTGGCTTTCTAAGGGTCTGTCACAGGGCTAAAACCTACATGTGGCTGGGGTAATCTGTGGTCTCTCACCCAGGTCATGTCCCCCTTTACCCAACCTTCTATGGTTTACAGCTCCACTCCTTGTTTCTCCCATCAGTAGTGTCCCTCTTTGGGCACCTCGCAGCACCTCCAAGGATGCCTGCTCACTTCTCACACCCAAAGTCGGCACCTTGTATCTCATAACCTCGCTTCGCCACCCTTCGTGCTGTCCCCGTCTGGCATCTTCAAGAGGGAACGTCTCTTCTGCCTCCCTGGTGCCCTCGACAATCCCACCTGTTATGGTGTAGAGAGCTATGTTTGGTTCTCCGGTCCTTTCGTTGCTGGTGCCAGCGTCAAGGTCCCCTTGAGGCTCCGCGTTCCCTCTGCTGCTGTCGCCAGTGTCAGAAACAGCTTTTAGCTCCCTCTGCTGCTGTTCCTTGAGTAAGGAGCCACTTCTGGATCCCTACTCCCTCTCGTGCTGCTGCCGGTGTAAGGGGCTGCTTCTACAGGCTTTTTTTCCTGAAGGGAATCCTGGGAGGCACCCAGTGTTGGTGCCTTTTGTTAGCCAAGCAATATAAAATGCTAACTACTCTGAAAAGTTAAGCTCTAAGGGCACCTATACACATGCCAGACGTCTGCTTCAATGTGTGCTAGTTAGCATAAATCACAGCAGGCTCAATTAATTGAGTCTGCTAGAGTGTGCTAATTAGTTAAATGTGTGCTAATTAGCATTCTCCATCACCCTTTGCATTATGTTTATTCAGTGTCCCCATGCTTCAAAATGGTGAGCTTTAGTTAAAGCACTTCTGCCATCATTTTGAAGCATGGGAGACAATTCATGTGATACTGCAGGCTCTTTAATTAGAGTGGCTCTTAGAGTTTCTCTAATTAAAGCACCCCCGCTTCACTCCAGAGGGCACTCAGGCACGTGTAAAGACACCCTGAGTATCTAAAGTTGGACAACAAGAAATAGTGTGTATTTTGAGAGTTGTGGCCATCATCTCTCTGTCTCAGTTCTGCAGAAATAAATTTGGGAAAATAATACTACCTTTCTTCACTACAGAACTGTGATGATAAACACATTAGTATTTTAAAGGTAGACAAGGTTCTTTGGGTGAATCTGATATCTTTTATTAAACCAACTGAAATAGTTGGGGAAAAATGTTAAGCAAGCTTTCGGGTTCAAAAACCCTTCGTCACGCTAAGGAAGTTTCTGCAGTGGATGTGTGCTCTTCCTGGATGAAAAGTAAAGCAGCCAGAGGCTGGGGTGGTATGCATACATGACAGGCAGTCAGTGAAGATGTAGACTGAGGAGTCAATGGGTGAGAGGCTGGGTTGGGGGGAGAGAAGGGGGATGAATAGTGGAGAGGTACCCGGGGAGTCAGATGTCAGGCAGGTTATAATGTGTCATGAAGTGGAATTCATAGGTTCGTCTCTGGGAAGTGTTTTGTAAGTTTCCTTTGAGGATTAGAACTGAGAGATTGGAGAGAGTGTGGTTTTCTTGTGAGAAATGTGCCCCCACAGGTAATCGGGTATTAGTATTTTAAAAATACTCAGGTCCCATGATGAATGTGTCATAGAAGTTCTCATGAAGAAGTACATATTTTTGTATTGTGTGGGCTTTGGATAAATTTCACTGACAAAGGTTTATAACTACATGTTGAATAAATGGGGTGGAATAAAAAACATGTAAATCACTACTCACCTACTGAATAATCAGGCTTTCTCTTGGGAAAAGCAGTATGTGATAATATAATTAACAGCTGCATCATAATACATGCAGGGTTAAATTAAGATTGCACGCACCAGTATATCTCTTTAATATCCTGACTTAAAAGTGCTTGATTTTGTAACCTTAATAATGTTCTTTTAATAAAGTTTGTGAAGTGTTATGTAATATATATCTCTTGTTGAATCCCTTCTTTTAACTTTTCCATGCTGCTTACTGATGTTTTCTTAGCTTTCTGGAGCAGAGATGATATCTCTCTTTCTATACATGAACAGTAAGCATACATTGTGGGTAGTAGTACACCGGTAATTATTAATAATATTTCTCAGCTTTTTGTTACTGTCAAATCTTTAAAGTGCAGAGTGAGTGTCTTTCATGACAATAATATGCAATTAGGCAAATAATACATAAATTTGCTTCACTGAGCTTCAAACACCTTCTGATAGCAAATGAAATGCCAGATGATTTGAAAGTGCTATTAACTTAAGCTCTTTGATGGAAAATTTGAACAGTGGCTTTATATTCTTTCATGCATCAAATATGGAAGAGACCTAAGAAATCCACATTTCTAGTTTTCTGTTTTGACTTGTCTAGGAATATTTAATTGTTTATCTAAAGATTACATCATACATTCAGCATTGACTCACTTCCACCATATTTCATCACCATCTATACCTCATACGGAGGCTTCATAATATTTAAGACTTTTTTTTAACCAGCCTATATTCCTAATAATATCCATATTATTAACATTTGCTTTAAGACCTCTAAAATTTTTGGAACCTTATATATATTAGGCTTTCCAGACCATGGCACCAGACAATTCATGCCTCTACCTCCGCTGCCCCACACATTTTCCTGCAGTATCACATGTTCCTCTGCTGTACTGTGTACCTCGGTGGTCCTCTCCTATTGCACTTTGTGCCAAGGAATCCCTTCCTCGGCCCTACTCTTCACACTTAGCTCCTCAGCCACTCTTTTGCCGAAGTGGTTCACTTAGGTGCTCCAAGGCCACAGGCTTCCCCAGCACTGCCGACTGTGCCACACTGCACCAACCCACCTCTGGGCCAGCCAGAGGGAGAGGAATCTGGTTGGGAATCCTGGGACCTTAATTTAACTCCTCATGAGTTACCTGCAGTCTGTGGACTGCCAGTTAGCCCTGCCAGAGACCATTATTCAGCCTAAGATATAGATATTACTTTCTGAGAAGGAAGCATTAACAAAGTGCATATGAAGCTTTGTTATACTGAACATAGTTTCTTAAGATGACTGAAATATAAATGAAGCAGACAGCACATACTGTACAAGAGGCAAAGATGATATTGCCACCTAGCACTTTCTGTCTATAGCTAGAATGACTGTTGCAGGGTCTGAAGAGCCCAATTTTAGATTTAGGAATACAGTTTAGAGCCTTTAATTCTGTGTGTTTGGCTTTCCACTTTGAAATTAACCCTGAAAAAGTATATTTTGGGTTCTTCAGTACCAAAATCTCATTCTACAAATTTTCAGATATATCAGTGATGATCATGTTTTGATACTACTTGCAAGCCAGGTAATCCAGAGCAGGCAAGTCAGGAAGCAAGACTGAACTAGTCACATGTCAAGAGGTGGCAGTCAGGAAACAAAGATCTGCATAAGAGCCTAGCAGAGGTACAGAGGAGTTTTCTAGGGAGGTGTCTGTGCTGTTGAGTAGTCTTCTGAGCACTGAAAGGGCTGTTGTTGTACATGTAAACAGCTATACCTCGGCAGATAGCTGTGCCAGCTGAACGTAGTTAGGCAGTAGGCCCATTCACATAGTTTGGGCCAGTGGTAGTGGTGTGTATGTGTGTGTGTGTGGGGGGGGTGTTGTCTAGTTAGTCCATCTCCTACCTTGATTCTGAATAGTACGTTTCCCTTTATGACGCCTTCCAGGGCCCAAGGATAAGGATTCCGGATGTTACAATCGGGGGAGTGCATAGAGGGAAGCAGGCTTCTGAGGCTTAGGGAAAGCAGAAAAGGCTGGTCTTTCCACCTGAGAAGGATGCCTCTGTGATTCAAAGAACATGGCTAAATGAATATCCTTGATTTCCTTATGGTCAGCCTACCTCTGACCCATGCAGGTATGCTTCAGCTGCTCAAGCATATGTGTGGGGCTCAGAGGTAGGCTGGCCATAAGGAAACACAGGACCTCCATTACACTGGCTCCTCTTCCCCTGCTCTCCCAAGTTAGCAGAGCTGCTGCAGCAGAGGCAACAGGTGGGGCAGCATGGTATGCTAGGTAGGTGGGTGGGCAGGTAGTGCTGCCTGTTTGTTTTCCTGGCTGGCATCCCATGCCAATCCATGAGGCCACACCTCCCCACTGGACTGTTCCCTGTGCCCCTGCATTTCAAGGACACTCATTTTAATTCTGACCAGCTGACCAGGGCCAGGACCTAAAATCTGAGACTGTCCTAGCTAAACTGAGACATAGGGTCACACTACTCAGAGGGCACAGCTGGGCAGATATATTTGGCTACAGGGATACCTGCATGGCTCTGGGGAGACTACTGAAAATGTCAAGGGTACAACCAGGATATGGATAGTAGCTACTAGAGAGCTGTGAAGCAGAGTCAGGAAGCAAGGGTCTGAAGCAGAGTCACAAGTTAGAGATGAGGTGCTAGAAGCCAAACTCTAGATTGGAGTGACAAGTCAGGGGTCCAGAGCAGAGACATGAGCAAGAAACTAGCAGCCAGGAAACAGGATTCAGGACTTGAGGATGGCTAGGTAGGGAGGCATCTATACTGTTGAATAGCTACTGAAAGGACTGCTGCTTATATGCAGGCATCCAGGCCCATTCAGTTAGTAGGCTATGCAAAATGACTGTGTTTCATTTCAGTTTTGGATTTGGAGGACAGTGATTTGTTTTGGTGTTTTGGATCACTGTTCTTTTTCAATTTGGTTGAATTTGTTTCATAGTTTTGATGCTGTTTTGATGATTCAGCCATAGGCTATAATGGGGAATCACTAAAATGCCTATAACTGTCATGTATTGCCTGATTCAGGTGACAATTACGGGGATGGTAGTCCCTTCTCGGGGCATGATGTCTGCCAGGTTTCAAAGAGATAGGTGTAAGGGTTTTTGCGAAACTGCACCTCAAACTATTCAAAGCAAAACTTATGACATGTAAGTTTGTTGTATGTTAAGGCACAGCAGGATGGTAGCCTGTAACAAGGGGCCTTCCCAGTGCTGATTACACCTCTGGTTGCCCACCTGTTTATGGGCCAATTGCCTGCCTCTCTTTCCCTGCCATGCCTTGATGGAAAACTGATTCAGATGTTTCCCAGATGGGAGGCTGCCCATTTAGGTGTCTTGGGGTGACATCCATTGCACAGCGCTGTACCTTCCCTACACTGTGGCCCATGCCTTGTCCATTGCATCCTTCACTCCCTCTAGCTGTGGTCCCCTCTCTGGGACCTTTGGCTCCCCCTTAGACCCTGGCCTTGCCTTCAGGACAGTTGGAATCCTGAGGCTTTTGCTTGAGAATTCCTTGTGGTGGGCCTCTAGTCCTTTGATCCCTCTTTGGGTTTTAACCCCAACTTGGACCAGTCAAGGGAACCTCTGGTATCTTTTATTAGACCAACTGAATAGTTGGAGAAATATGTCTTAGCAAGCTTTTGGGTTGAAAGACCCTTGTCAGCTGAGGAAGCATCTGCTGTTGGTGTGTGCTCTTCTTGGGTGGAATGAATGGGCTGCAGGCAAGAAAGCCAGTCAGTGAAAATCTAAATTGAGGTGTAAGGGGGTGAGAGAAAGGCTGGCGAGGCGGGGAGAAAGAGGATGTAGCAGCCAGGTAAAAGTGGAGAGGTACCTGGGGAGTCAGATGTCAGGAAGGTTATAGTGTGTCACAAATTCAATGTCTATATTGAGTCCATGAGTTTTTGTATCCAAAAGGTTAATGAAGTTAAGTTCATAGACTCATCTGTGAAAAGTGGTTTGGAAATTGAAACAAGCATCAAACTTTACTAACCTCATCATCAGAACAAAACTTCCTAGAGCCCAAAATACACTGAATGGATCCAGATCATGCCATGACAAGAAATGCAAAACCTGCCAACATATCTCCACGACTCCCATAATTACTGCACCCCACAACAGAATCATCACTACTCTAGGATCTTACAGCTGCACCTCCAGAAATGTTATGTATCTCATCCAGTGCACCAAATGCCCTGATGGAAAATACATAGGAGACACCAAGCAACAACTGCATACCAGAATGAATGCACACCGGAAATTTCTTACAGACAAGAATACCCAGCTAGCTGTGAGGGCAGATTTCTCAGTTTCTCACAAGAAGGACACTCTGTCTGCAGTCCCTCAGACCTGATCCTCAAAGGGAATTTACAAACCACTTTTCACAGATGAGTCTATGAACATCACTTTATCAACATCCTAGATACAGAAACTCATGGACCTAATATAGACATTAGATTTATGACACACTATAACCTGCCTAATATCTGACTCCCCAAATACCTCTCCACTTTTACCTACTATATCCCCCTTCCCTACCCAGCCTATTCCTAACCTCCTCATCCCCTGATGGCTCAATTTACATTTTCACTGACTGGCTTTCTTGCCTGCATTACATGCCAGCCTCTGGCTTCTTCACTATCCATTCCATCCAGGAAGAGCAGGGGGCCTTTCCAGTGCAGGTAAATTCTTGGCCCAGCTTTGGGCCTGTTTCTGGGATGCCTGCCTGCCCCTTTTTCCTGCCATGCCTTGATGGAAAACCGATTCAGATGTTACCCAGGCAGGAGGCTGCCCATTTAGGCCCCTGATATGTAGGGGTGACATCCATTCTGCAGCTCTATACCTCCCCTAACACTGTGGCCCATGCTTTGCAGATGGCATCCCAGGCAGGTAAGCTCACCTGGAGCCTCACAACTCCACTACAACCATCAATCCTCAGGCCTCTCAAAGATCTTACAGGTTTGGACTTTACTTAGGCAGGACTGTGTGCACATGTGTGTGGTAGCTGGAGGTTATGAGGCACCTCCTACCCACCTTTCACCAGGGAAGTTTGCATTCCTGGCATTTCTTGGGGGCTTCCATGCCACTGGCAGTCCTACCAGGCCTCCCAACCATGGCAGGGTGCAGTTTTAGATCGTGTCTAGGACCTGGGGTATATGCCTTCTCCATAGCACCAGCCCATAGCTCCAAGTACATCCTGGCACAGGAGCTCAGCAGGAATATCTTCTTCCTTTCCTGGTTGGTGATGCAGTGAGTGGCACGTCCAGCTCTGACAGCATGGCATTAAATGGTTTTAAAAAGAATTAAAAGGTAATAGGTGCAGATGGAGTGAGGAGGGTGGCATTCATTCCGTCTGCACCTCGAGCATGGGGAACCCCAGCAGCAAGAGGTTCACCTTGAGGAACACCAGCTGCTCCACCAAACCAGGATCCAAGGAGGTGTGGAGGGGTGTCACAACATCCCCATCAATGCTGAACACCCTCTTACTTGGAACACTGGTCGGTGGACAGGACAGGTGAGCGTGGCCAGATCCTGCTACATCTGGCTGCGGTTGGCTCAGTAGGACAAAGGGTCACACAGCAGTGGCTCCATGTCCTCAGCAAGATAGGTAGCCAGCTCAGGTTCAGTGCTACTTGTCTGATGGTGAGGTGTGGTGCCTCCGGACCCCACCATGGAAGCCATATCCTTGGCCCACATTGGCAGCACCTGTGGTGGAGGAGACTGGCTGGTGGATGGAGTGCTGGTGCATGAAAGTGGATCCCCCTCTTCCATGTCCCACTGCCTCTGCCCTTCTACCTCGCTGGCCCTGTTCACCAGCATCTCTGTCCAGTGATCCAGGGTTTTGCTGGTGCACATGTTCCCCTTCACACTTGGATTGCACATGTCCATACTGGACTTCAAAGGATCCAGTAATTTCTTGATGCCCTCCTTCATCTGTCTCACTGGTGCCTGCACCTCTGGTGACAGTGGCTTGCCCCAGCCAGGAACTTTGATCCCCTGGAACTTGTCCATTTGGTTCTGAAGCTCCCTCATTATGCCCCGGTGGAAGTAGCCTGCCACCTTCCTGCATTTTGAGATGAGCTGGCTAGTTGTGACAGCACCCTCACTGGCAGCCCTGTCCCCCTCCAAGTTGTCCCTAACTATAAGGTGGAGTTTGTGTGCGATCATGAACCACCTTGACCATATCAACCCCATTGTCAGTGACCATGAACCCGCAGGTGAGCTTGCTTCGCTCAACACCCACCCCTGCACCATGCAGTTCATGGCCACCATGATCTCTCTTGCTGTATGGGACTCACCCATCACCTCCTCTTGAAGGAGAGCCCACCAACGTCCTGATTAATCACACCAGTGCCCTGAGGGACAGGTAGGTATAATCTTGGCTGCTCCAGATGTCCAAGGTGAAGTTTAAGGCCACCTGCAGATGTGCTTTGTGCAGCTCCTCCCTCAAGTACTTCCTGCATTCCTCATACAGGCAGGGCACCACTGTCTGGCTGAAGGTGGTGCATGTGGGCACTTGGTATGATGGGGCTATGAGCACCATGAGCAGCCTGAACCCTGGCTGAACTAAGGAGAAGGTCTGGCCATCCAGACCAAGCGTTTCCCCAGCACTCTGGGTGACTTTGCTTGCCTTGGGAACACACTCCCACTTTGCCCCCACCTTTCCCCCACTGTTCCAGGATGGCCTGCCCCTGCTTTGGGGGGATGGGGGCTGTGGAGTGAGGGGGGACTTCCCTTTGGGCACACTCCCACTGGTGCCAGGCTCAGGAGGAGCAAGGGCAAGGTTGTGGTGCCTCCTGATATGCATCAGCATCCCCATGGTGCTGAAGTGTTTCTCGTCCTTGCTTCAGCTGGTCTTGGATCAGTAGTGCAGGTGGATAGCATTCTTGGGAATGTGTGCCACCTCATAATGATCCCACACTAAACTACCCCCTTGTTTCTGGGGTGCGGGTATGTATCCTGCCTTATCCCCCCTCCTCAGCAGGCAGTGGCACAACAGCAGGAGGAGCTGACTGAGCTGAGCCAGTTGCCTTCATAACCTCAACCTTCTCCAAAGTGTCTTCTAAGGAATGAGACCTGGCTCTAGGGGAGCTTTGAGAGGTGTGGAGCACAACATCAGATTCCCCCTCCTTCCCCACACTTTTCCTGGCTGAGCTCCTTTGGTTCCAGATCTAGCTCCTTCTCTGGCCTGGGAGGCTCAACATGGGAACTGAAATTGGGGTGGAGGAGACTGTCATGCTGGTGTTTGTCATGCTGGTGGTGCTGGTGGTTATTGCTGGTGTTAATGGAGGTGGAGAAGGTGCATACACTGGTCCCACCTCCTTGCTGCCACTAGCAGCAGAAGCTTCATGGCTTCTAGGGAAGAGGCTGCATCTAAGTTTGGGGGCTGGGGAGCAGGGACTTGCAGCTCTCCCCCTACCCCCTCTAGCATCTCTCACTCCCCTGCCAGAAGACCTGGCACCTGCCTTTCCAGCACACTTCATAATGTTTGCTGTGCTGGAAAGTGTGTGTGTGTGTGTGTATGTGTGTGTAATATATCTTGTATGTGTTTAATATGTGTGTAATATATCTGCTTACTATATCTTCTATGTGTTTGCTATATCTTCTTCTATCTGCTTACTAAATCTTCTATCTATAATTTATTGGAAAGGTGCAGCCAATCCTTTCCAAAAAGAGAGACTAGCAAGAAACTGACTAGGAAGCCAGTCACTGCAGCCAGCCAGTACCTTTCACATGCTGTTGCTTCAAGACAGATGGCTCACAAAACGAAGAGAAAGAATTCTTACAGAGCTTTATATGTTGTTTTTCTGTCCCTCCCCTAGAGCACTGGGATTGGAAGGGACCTCAGGGACAGATCACAGACACTGGCCAGCTACAGATGTCAGTATCAGAGCAGTCCTTCCCCTGCCTCTTCCTCCTCCCTCTTCTGAGTTTCTATTTCCCTGCAAACCCACCTTCAAAACCTTCCCAAACATCCAAAAAATTTTGGATGGTTTAGTTTAATTTTAGAGATGTTTTGGAGCCTTCCATTTTGTTTCAGATTCACTGTTTCAGGTTCTGAAAAAGGCCAAAACACCCCTGAAATGACACGGCTGCTGAAATTTCTCATGGTCATAGTAGTCAGGGTCAGCTGATGGCTACTCACATTGTTTGCTACCCTGCCACAAATGTGGAATTGTTTGTCCTAAAGAAAACATCTTAGCCTGAAATTTTGGTTGGGAATAACATGAAAATACTGGATATTCTACTTATATTTTGAGTTTGATATACACAAACTTACAATTAGTTCAATAAAAATATGGTTGATCTTTTGACAGAGAAACAACGCAAAGTATACTGTATATAATAGAGGCCTCTCTTGAGGTAAAATGGATGTTAGCATACAGAGTAATTATCAGTAAGAATCTCAATAAAGAAGTGGATAGAAAAATATATTACACTGTCCAGGGAGATAAAAAGCATATCGGTTCAATAATACCCCTTCTTGATCTTCTCCTATTTAAAAAGAGTAGTTCTCTTATTTAGAAAGAATATTTCTCAGATGTTATTTAGAGCTATTCAAGGTGTATAATTGCTAAGTGTTGTGGTCTTTCTTCCATGATAGGATTTTTAAAACCATTTTAGATAATATATGTTTACTGTTTGTGACTGATTATATTGTATATTACTAAATATGCATATCCACAAAATAGGTATCTGAGCAATTCAGAATCAACGTGCAATTTCTAGGGATCAAAATTATTTGGAAGACATATATTTTAAGGCTTATTCTGTATTATTTAATTTGAATAGGTTACTTTTTATATCACAATATGAGATATGATCTTTTCATATTCATAGTGGTGGCAATAAAACTGTCATTAAGAATACAAAGGGAGAAAAAGTAGTAAAGTAGTATTAAAAAAGGAGTACCACAGTGTTTGCTCAAGGGACATGTATTTTATTTTATAGTTATACAATTCCAGTTGCCCTAAGATTGAATCACAAGACACATTTCTAGAAAAGCAGAAAATCACAGTGAATTGGATTCTGCTTCCTCCATATTTGGATTCGACTGATTAAACCTGATTTTTCTACTTCTTTACTGCCTTTTCCTGTTACTATGAATAAATTTCTATATACCATTTGATTTTGCTAGAGTAATGGAAAACAGATTCATTAGGATTCTAGCAGGATTTCTGTGGTCTAGGACCTACTGCATCTGGTTCTCAAAAGTTTCACACTATATCTTCTGATTCCACACCTCCTTAAGATTGCATGGATAATGGTTTGAAAGTATGAAGGGTTAATTTTATGAAGGTCTAGTCCAGGACTGTTCAGCTGCTGACTTGCAAGGGGTTACATTCTGTGCCCTCCCCGCTCCTCCACTAAGCTCCTGCCTGTTTTCAACCCCATAGCTCCAGCTGCAACAGTAGCCAGAATCTGCCTCCCCATTTCTCCCTTGGCATCCACATCCTGCTTCATCCCTAGGGGATGGGAAATTGAGAATAAGGTTGGAACCATGTGGGTGGGCAGTGTAGTGGTGGGAGGAGGTGCCCATGTAGGCATGTGGTGCAGCTCAGGGGCATCCACCTGGCACATAGCACAGGGGACGCATAGATCCACCTGGTGCAGTCCCCCACTGATGCAGCCCCCAGCTGCTGCAGTTGGACAGCCCTGACCCCTGTATTATTTCCTTTCTTGTGCAAATATGCTTATAGTTTACCTTGGTTGAACTACTTGGTTATAGGTTGCCTTGGTTGAATTACTTTTAGGAACAAATTAAATCATTGGTGATATAAAATAAAGTGACTTGAACAGTCACAACATAATTACTGACAAACAAATCTTAAAGAGCTAATGTAAATTTCTGCATTCTAGCAGATCATGATTGTTAGCCACGGTACTAGAACTTGCATAACCACATAGGTATTAAGAAAAAAAATGCAGTGATTAGAAGGAGAATAAACAGAATCTGTGTTTTTATCGTAAGTAATTTTGTTACATCCCAACCAAGAGATTAACTGAGAAATTGATGTCAGCATATTGTTACTTAAGACCTATTTCAGACTCTAGTTGCTAGAGTTAAATTCTCCTTCTAAATCCTTAGTTCAAAACCTGACAAGGATGATGGTCACTGTAAAAAAGAATGCAGCCCCAAGTCAATTCCTGAATTCAAAAAGGTGAAGAAAACAGGAGATCTTCAGTTTTGGGCTGACTTACAACTGTGTGCATGTGTGTGGCTTTCAGCCATTTTTGTGTTCTTTGTTCATGGGCATTTCAAAGCTATTCTTATAGCCTTACAGAATCCCATGGAGCAGTTGAGAATCCCTGACATAAAGGGCATAGCAAAGGTTCCTTTAAAAGGCACTGTCTAGAATCAATGATTGTATAAGAGCCTCTATCACTGCAACTGTGACCCTTTAAGTTTCCTTTCCAGAGAGAAGATCCTCTTGTAATTGACTGGCTTTAGGCCACCTCTGCACTCATGTCTTCTATACAAGACAAAGGGGCAAGATATTTTTCAGGCTGCTGTAGTAGGATATATCCATTCATGAGGAAAGGTAGCTTCTTCTTCCACATTATTTTCCCTGGGAAACAATACACTAAAGTTTTCTCCATTGGTAGGATAAAAATAATATATATGAAAAGGAGCAATTTGGCGTAAAGGAAGAGTCATATTTCCAGACTCTGTTTGTGAGATTCTTGAAGGTAGGAAAGGTTTAATATTTATTTACTTTCAAATCTTGACTGTTTTGGCACAGGAAGCACCCCAAAGTCTGCCCAGTAGTATGTACACTCATCTCTACAGTGTTGAATACCACACAGTGGGCACATCTACACATACTATTAATGCTATGAAAGTGTACTCATAGTAAAAGCACTTCTACATGTTTTCCCTGTTGGGAGCAAATCTGCTCCCAATAGAAGCAGCCCAGCCCAGAGCTTCTTCTACCCTACTCTGGTCCCTGCAGCAGCCAAGGAGAGCTGTGACAGCTATCTTCTTGCCCTGTACACATGGGTCAGGAACTGTGACTTCTGGAGCAGCTCCCAGCTTCTGGGATGGGTAGGGATTTTCCTAAGGAGCCCAGGGCTGGCTGGGAACTGTTCCTTTTGGGGCAGCTCCCAGCCAGCTTTGGGCAGCTCAGAGAAATCCCTACCCAGCTCATAGATGGCTGGGAGATGCTCCAGAAGGGTAAGTTCCTGGTCAGCCCTGGGCTGCATGGGGAAGCAGGGAGCTCCTGTGTCCTGGCACTGCTCAGCTTCTAGGTCCTATAGGGAGCCAGGAGCTGAGCAGTGCCAGGAAGGGTGTGTGTGTGTTGTGAGGTGGAGGGAGGTGGAGAGCTACCCCATCCAGGCACTGCTCAGCTGCCAGCTTCTGGAGGCATCCAGGAGCTGAGTAGCACCAGTATTGGTCCCTGTCCCCTGTGGGCCCCTAGTGTTGGAGATAACCAGAAGCAAATTTGCTCCCGGTCAGCATCTACACATGCACTACTATGCAGTATCTACTGAATAGTTAGTTTACTATCTGTATTTAAATTAGTACAGTATACTAATTCACTGCACAGTAAATGGTGTGCACATGTAGATGCTGATGCTTTACTGTGCAGTAGATTATTCTACTGCTCAGTAAAACATCTTGTGTAGACACACCCAGTGTTGACTGCAAGCCACCAGGAAAGGGGTTAATATTTTTTTGTTTTGTTTTCTCTTGCACAAATGTAACAAATTTACAACAAACATGTTGAACAAATATTCCTGACAAGAACATTACACAAGCATATGTACTATATTTTATCAAAATGGATCATTTCCAAAAACTATTTATTTACTGTGGCTCAGAGGTTTCATCAAAGGTGACTATAAATAAATATATATTTTAATTAGAAGGCTGAGCATCTTCTGATACTAATAGTATCTAGGTAAAGCAGTTGATACCAGATTTTTGTCTGCCACATTCACAAAAACTGGCTCTAAGTTGGGGAAGCTCTGTAACTTCAAATTATTTCTGTGAATTCTACTATTTTTTATTGAGACTTATCCAAACAGGGAGAGGAAATGTACCTATCTTACATTCTTGGCATCCTTGACAATTGCTTAAAAATGCAACTAAAGACTGGAACTTGTAGAAAACTGTACCAATTATAGCAGTGATTAATTAGACCTTAGAGTAAAAGAGAAAAACTTAAAAAACACTCAATTCTCTCTAAGCATTTACCCCTCGAGCACCTTCCCCTCCTTGAAAGCTTTCGTAAAAGGTTCTTCTGTATGTGTAATAAAAACATGATAGCAACCTCTATTTCTGCATCCCTGTGGGATTTCTGATTTTTTTGGAAGGCATGCAGGAACAGAGGAATAGAGGGAAGGTAGCAAGCCCAAGAGAATGTATCAAATGTTTTCTTATCACATAGTTCTCATTTTTAGTAGGCAGTTTGCTGAAAAATAATCCTAAAGTTTCATTTTGTTAAACAGTTCTATTTGAAAATGATTTTTAAATGTGTCAAATGCTGCCTGCCAGTCAGTCTGGCTAGAATCCAAGCCCATCTCTCCTCTCTCTCTCTTTAGGTTATGGAGCTGCTTAAGAATTGAGTGAATTGTGTGTAGTTTCTCCACAGTTCCCTCAAGAATCAAATTCTAATGATTCCCCCCGTCCCCTCCCTATTCTCTATGAAATTGTGGAGCCTTTTAAATGAGATTAGAACTATTCTATGAACTTGCTCCAGGATTTTTTTTGTAAGAATAAATAATGTTTTGATTTTTGTTTTATTTTTTTCCCTGAGAGGTACAGGTCTAGGAAGTTTAGAAGGTGTGTTGCAGACAATGTTTTATTCTCATAGAAATAGCAAGTTAGTAAGAAAAATGGCATTGCTACTTAAAATGGTCTTACTGGCTTGATTGCAAGAAAATGTAATCCTGTCAAGTTGGGATTCATGAATAATTCAAAGGGCCCAATTTCATGTTTGATTTAATTATTAAGGACAGAATATGCCCATATACTATAAACACTTGTTAATAACTTTTCTGTCAAAAAAGGCCAAAGTCATAATGAACTATATTAACAAGGGCATTAGGGCTGTGTGAAATTTCACCAGCTGTTTTGTTTTGACACTGTTTCAACTTGTTTTGAGCTGAAAGCAGCAAAATCAAAATGAAACAAAGGGCTCCAAAACAGCCTCAAAAGAAAACAAGGGCAGTTGAAACATTTCAAAAGTTTTGAAATGTTTCAAGTTTGGATGCTCAAGCTGGGTTTGCCTGCAGGGAAACAGAAAGTAAGGAGGGGGGGCGGGGAGAGCGGGGAAGAACTGTTCACATATTGACCATGTAGCTGGCCAGTGACTGTCATCCTTCCCTGAGTTCCTTTCCAATCCCTGTGCTCTGGGCGGAGGGCTGGAAAAACAGCATAAAAGGCAGCATTGTTTGAACTGGCCTGTTTTCTGCCTCGGGGTCTGACAGTTACTGAGCTATCTTCCAGCAGCTCAGAAGTGTTAGACAATGAAGGCTACTACTAGCATTGATTTGAGTGTTTTCCTACTTGCTAGCCTAGCAAGTGGGATTCCACAATACCTTTTGTTTTCTTATAGACCCTTTTGTTTTATTATTATATTCATTAATTTAATCTTTTCATTTTTATAATTATATTGGATATTACATTATAGAATTTATATAGGAAGGGAGATACATTTATACTTTGCAGCAAATGCATACCTTATAGGATATATATAGGGAGATAAATTTATATTTTATTTCTATACATTTATACCTTGTGGCATATTATATACATTATAGAATGTATATAGGAACACAGATACATTTATATATTTTTATAAAAACAAGACACTATGAAACACATCATGAAGTGTGGTGGAAAGGCAGTGGGCAAGCCTTCAGGAAGAGGGGGTACAGGGACATGTGTAAGTTTCTCCCCCCAAAATGAGACACAACCTCTTTCTTACAACTAGCAGGGATGAGGCTTCTCGAAGAAGCAATTAGAGGGGACCAATGCCAGTGCCACTGCCTGTGCCTGAGATTGCATGCACTCCAAGACCACCAGTCATAACCCCACACCCATCACCATGACAAAAAGCAGCAGTACCAGCACTAGCATGACAGTCTTCTCCACCACCATTTCACTTCCCATGCTGAGCCTTCCACTGTCAGAGGTAGAGCTGGAGCTCAATCTGTATCTGAGTGCCCTACCAATGGAAATTCTGGGGAAGGAGGGGGAATGAGCTGAGTTTGTGATCCGCACCCTTCAGGTTTCCCTTAGAGCCAGGTCTCCTTCCCCAGAAGGCATTTCAGAGGAGGCTGAGGTAGAGAATGCAGAGGCAAGTGGCTCAGCTGAGTCTGCTCCTCCTGTTGCAGTGGGGAAAAGTGTACAGAAAGCGGGGTGTATTGCAAGGGTGAATGAGATCACCCAGAGCATTGGTGAGATGCTTGCTGTCAATGGCCAGCCCTTCTCCTTGGTTGAGTAGCGAGGGTTCAGGTGGCTCATGGCACTTGTGGCTCCATCCTACCCACATGCCCCACCTTCAACAGGATGGAGGTGTCCTCCATGTCTAAGGCTTGCAGGGAGTACTTGAGGGAGGACCTGTGCAAGGCAGGTCTGCAGATGGCCTTACACTTCACCTGTAGACACTTCACATTTGGAGCAGCTGGGGTGGAAATCACACCTCTCTCTCACTCACGGGGCATTGGTGCAACCAGTCAGGCTGTCAGTGGGCTCTCCTTCAAGCTGAGGTGAGGGCTGAGTCCCACATGGGAACAGAGATCATTGGGGCTATGAACTGCTTGGTACAGGGATGGCTCAGTGAGCAGTGTGAGCTCATCTGTGGGTTCATGGTCACCAACAATGGGGCCAATAGGGTCAAATCAGTCCATGATGCAAACTTTGTTGGCATCCACTCTCTGGTTCACAAGTTCCACCTCATAGTCAGGGACACCTTGGAGGGGGACAGGGCTGCCGGTGACAGTGCCAGCACCACCAGCAAGGATTAAGGGGGGCAAGATGCTGCGGAACAAACAAGCAGAGCTGAACATTCTGCAGCAGAAAATCATGCAGGAGGTGGAGACTCAGTGGAACACCACATACCTGATGCTTGAAAGGCTGGTGGAGCAACAGAAGGCCATCCACGTGATGACCTTGCTTGGGGAGATTGGGATCATCAATCCCCTTAACAGAGCTGAGTGGGATACCATCGTCTATATCTTGGTGTTCCTCAAGCCCTTCCTTGAGGCTCTCGAGACCGTCAGTGCTGGCGATGCCCTCCTCAGCCAGGTGATCCCTGTAGTGAGAGAACTTCAGAGCCAAATGGAGAGCTTTCAGGGGATTAGTGTTCTTGGCTCAGGCAAGTCGTCCAAGCTCTGGTAAAATGGCTAAAAAAGGGCATTAGGAAATGGCCTGATCCCTTGCAGTTCAGTATGGTCCATGTGCTGGCTGCCATGTGTCACCCAAGAGTGAAGGACCGTGTATGCAGCAGCCAAACTCTGGTCAGTGGATAGAGAGGCTGGTGAAAAGTGTCAGGGAGCCACAACAGTGGAGGTGGGGGATGTAGAAGAGGGGGATTCACTCTCCCATTCTAGCATACCATCCGCCACTAGGTCTCCTCCTCCACCACAGGTGCTGCCAATGTGGGCCAAGGGCATGGCTTCTGTGGTGGGTTCCAGAGGCACCAGACCCCATTACCAGGCAGGTAGCATTAAGGCCTTGGTGGCTGCCTATCTCACTGAGGACATGGAGCCACTGGTCTACTGGGCAAGCCGCAGCCAGATGTGGCTGGATCTGGCCACGGTTGCCTGGGAACACCTGTCCTATCCACCAACCACTGTTCTGGGTGAGAGGATGTTCAACATTGGTTGGGATGTAGTGACACCCCATCACACCTGCTTGGACCATAGTTTGCTAGAACAGCTGGTGTTCCTCAAGGTTAACCTCCCACTGCTGGGGTTCCCTAAGCTCCAGGTACAGATGGAGTGAATGCCACCCTCCTCACTCCATCGACACCTATTTCCTTTTTTCATTTTTTAAAAGCCATTTAATACCCTACTCTCAGAGCTGGAGGGAACACTCACTGTATCACCATCCAGCAGGGGAAGAACATTTCCCTGCTGAGCTCCCATGCCAGGATGAACCTGAAGGTATGGACTGGAACTAGGGGCAAAGAGGAGGCCCCAGGTCCTGAGCATGACCACTAAAACTGCACGTTGCCAGGGTTGGAGAGGCCTGGTGGGACTCCCAACAGCACGGCAGTACTAGGAAATGCCAGGACGAAGGATCCCCCTGGTGGAAGGCAGGTAGCAGGCACCACAACCTCCAGCTACCACATAGAATCATAGAAGTAGGGTCAGAAGGGACCTTGTAGATCTTCAAGTCCGACCCCCCGCCTGGGCGGGAGAAAAGACTGGACTCAAATGAGTCCAGCCAGGTAGTCATCAAGCCTCTTCTTAAAGATCCCCAGGGTAGGAGCCAGCACCACTCCCTAGGAAGTTGGTTCCAGCTCCTAGCCACCCTAACTGTGAAGTAGTTCTTGCAGATGTCTAATCTAAATCAACTCTCTAATAACTTGTGTCCATTGTTCCTTGTCATGCCTGGGGGTGCTAGGGGAAACAGTGTCCTCTTGGATGATGAAGATGTTGAACAGTGTGGGCCTGAGGACCAAGCCCTGAGGCCCATTACACATGGCGCCTTGGTTGACAATCACTGCTGTAGCATGGTGAGTGGATTAGCAATAGTATTATATCTATTTTGGCAAAAGAAAGTTGCAGAGAGATCCGGTTGAATAGACATAGAAGTAAGACTTGTATCTATGGATATAAAGAGGTTGTCTTTTAGTATTACTTCCATGTTGTGCCCTGATCTAAAGACTGCATGGTATCCAGAATTTTGTCATATCATAAGAAGAAGCAGGGAAAGCTGAGATGAAAACTGAAAATGGTTTTTAAAAGATGCCTTGTGTTAATTTTCCAGTTGCTCACATTTTCATATGCTGTAATTTAAATATCAAAATGTAGAGCAGGAAATCTCTTTATGTTAAGAGTAAATACAGACAAAGGTATTAGTTAACCCTTGGCAGAAATTTTTAATTAATTTTTTTTTAAACAAAAAAGGCTATTTTTAATTAACGTTTAAGAATCTCTGTATCTTGGACTCAGACAAAATTATAATGTTCAAGTAACATGTAAGAGTCTTTTGGCATGGTATTTCTAGATCGTTTCACAGACTTAGAAAATTCTAATAGGTCAGGTAACTTTTAATTCAGCATATAATTTCATGTTCATTTATATATGCTCTTATCCAAAAATAATATAGCATGAACAAAACCATTTGCCAAAGTCTGGTTTATTTTCCCATTCCAAGGAAACATTTTCATAGTTGTGTCCCCTCATTTCAAATTTCTTAATTTGAAATTAAGTACGGAAACTTAAAGCCAACCTCCAATATGTACTGGTTATCTATGTGTATAAATGAAAAAAACTGCTAAAAATAGTGTGGGGGGAATCTATCTACTTAGTTAATTGGGATAATTATTTGCTTCTTTCAGTGCACCAGCCTTGCACCAAGAATGACTTCAGTGACTGCAAATGTTGTCCATTCCAGTACTTTATAAGATTTTCTCATAAGATAATATTCCTTAGTCAGCAGTATTTCTTAGTTGGCAATATCTTTAGAATTGTGCATCTGAATAAATAATTGCACTGAAGATTTAAAAAAATATTTTGATATTGAATTAAATGTATGTCCTTGAGTTTTGTTATTCAAACCTTGCAGAGCATTACAAAAAATGACCATCTTATTAAAAAAAAAATGATAAAAGACCTCAGTGGTTACTAGACGGTTGCAAGTATTCTCTTTCCTACAGTAGGTTAGAGCATTTTCTTTAGTCTTCTATTTGATCTGTTGTGTACTTGATCCTTGTCAAAGATAGTGAAGATTAACATTCCATTTTCTCCACTATGTCTATTGTAGTTTCCCAAAAAGCGTTTTTTCACACAGACAGAGAAGCTTTTGTTATATCACCAAGCTTTATTATTCACAAAGTAAGTAGTCACAGAGGAAGTGATGGTGTTGGACTCATTCTTTACTGACATCCTGCCATTTTATTTTAGTGATGCCTGGCTGCTGAAGTTGTATATACCTGGAAAATAAGGTTTAATACCTTTTTTTGTTTTGCTTTTTTCCATCATTTGTACAGTCATTATTGTCTATTTTTGATCAGTCTTAGTTATGACATTCCCCCAGAAGTAAGTCAGATTAGTGTCTAGAACAGTGAGGGGGTCAATCTTTTTGGCAGGGGTATAACAAATTAGCCCCATACTCTCCCAGAGTGCCACTCTAACCCCCTTCCCCTGACTTTTCTGCTTTCTGTTCTCTACTTTCTGGTCCCTGACCTATCTGCTGCCTGTGTTGTCTGCCCCCTCCCCTATCTGCCACAAGCCATACACAGGGTTCCTCTGACACAGATTGGCCATCCCTATCCTAAAACAGGCCCAAAACAGGCCCTGTTTACTTGCTTAATTTCTCTAGGTGAGATGCATTGTAGAATCACATCACTTGTGTTGGACATGTATCAGATGGCTTTTAAATTTCAGCATCTTTTTTCATTTAGAAGTTTACTTTCTTCTTAGTTACTTCCCTGTGCAATATAAATGTTTATCTACTAAGAGGTTTGAAGCTCCACAATAATCCAGTAAAACTACAACTTTAGTAAGTGTATTGCAAAACTGCAATTATGATATTGCAGTAATAAGCACTAATGATATTGCAGTACTGAATATTGCCTGTTTATGGGCAGTGGCTAAAGGTATGTGTAAATGGGTGTCAGCTGTCCATCCCCTCTTTTCCTCAGGACTCACCTGCCATGACTAAGGAGATGGTAAAAAAGGTTAGATGTTAATCCCTGAGGGGAGGGGGTGAGAAGTATGAGACCACTCGGGTGTTAGCTTCACCAACTGTTTTTATTGAAGTGTGCCTGTTTTTACTGAAGTGGATACAATGTAGCAGACCATGCTAATTGCCTCATTAATGTGGAAGTGGCTGTATCACTGCTTAGTTGATTGCAGGTTCCCTGCTGCTCTGCTCCTGATCCTGGCTGCCTCTTCAATCAAGAGCCCATTGCTCTGGGGATTGTTCTCTGGGGTCCACGTTTTCAGACTCCCTGGGATCTTGCCAGCTGACTGCCAGCTATCACCTTCTGAGTGGGACTTCCCTGCTGCTTCTCTCCCAATTGTGGCTGCCTCTCCACCACTTCAGTTGAGAGCCAGTTGTTTCCTAGGGATTGTTCTCCGGGAGCCACATTCCCAGACCCTCTAGGATCTTGCCAGCCAACCGCTGGCTACCAACCCCTGAGTAAGTATCCCCCATCTCACTTACTGGGACTAGTAAGTCGTATGAAAGATAACAAGAAGTCCTTTTTTAAATACATAGGGAGTAAAATACATAGGGGTAACATGGGGCCTCTGCAGGACACACTTGGAAATCTGGTGGTCTCATGAGGTGGTAAACCTGACTTTTTTACCAAATTCTTTTGCTCCATTTTTCTGATAAAAACCGGGATATCCCCCCACCACTGGGATTCCAGACAGACCCAGGAGAAGCACAGCCCAGGCCCAGGGTCAGTGAGGACCTAGTCAGGGAACTTCTGGTGGTATTGGGTACTGGACATGTTTACATCAGCAGGTCCAGATGATCTCCACCCCAGAGTGCTGACAGAATTGGCAGAAGTCATTACGGGACCCCTGGCACAGCTTTACAAGCACTCGTGGTGCTCTGGCCAGGTGCCAGAGGACTGGAAAAAGGACAATGTGGTCCCCATTTTCAAAAAAAGGGAGGAAGGAGGACCCTGAATACTATAGGCCCATTACTCTTACCTCAGTCCTGGGGAAGCTCTTTGAGAAAATTATCCAGGAGCACATCTGCAAGGGACCAGAAGGGGAGATTATGCTTAGGGGCAATCAACATGGGTTCATTAGAGGCAGATCCTGTCAGACCAATCTGGTTGCCTTCTACAATCAGGTCACAAAATCCTTGAATGCTGGTGTCACAGTGGATGTAGTCTTTCTGGACTTTAGGAAGGCTTTCGACACTGTCTCTCACCTCATTCTCATTTGAAAGTTAGGTGACTGTGGTGTTGGTGCCTACACAGTCAGAAGGGTCACAAATTGGCTGGAGGGCCACACCCAGAGAGTGGTGGTGTATGGGTCATTTTGGACCTGGAGGGATGTGGGCAGTGGGGTTCCTCAGGGCTTGGTCCTCAGGCCCACACTGTTCAACATCTTCATCAGCGATTTGGATGAGGGGGTGAAAAGCACCTCATTCAAATTCACAGATGACTCTAAGATGTGGGCAGAAAAGGATCTTAGAGTCACTACTGGTTCCAAGATGAACATGGGCCGCCAATGTGAGGACGCGGTCAGTAAGGCTAACCAGACCTTATCATGCATCCACAGATGCATAACAAGCAGGTCCAAAGAGGTGATCCTTCCCCTCTATGTGACATTGGTCAGGCCACAGTTGGAGTACTGTGTCCAGTTCTGGGTGCTGCACTTCAGGAGGGATGTGGACAGCATTGAGAGGGTCCAAAGGAGGGCCACTCACATGATCGGGAGCGGCAAGGCAGGCCATGCGAGGAGAGGATATGGGACCTGAACCTGTTCAGCCTCCACAAGAGAAGGCTGAGAGGGGATCTGGTGGTCATCTATAAACTTACAAAGGGGGACCAGTAGGGAATGGGAGAGACCCTGTTCCCCCGAGCACTACCAGGAGTAACTAGGAATAATGGCCATAAGTTGACTGAGAGTAGGTTCAGGCTAGACATCAGGAAGCACTACTTCACACTCAGGGTGGATAGGATCTGGAATCAACTTCCAAGGGAAGTGGTGCTCACTCCTACCCTGGGGGTCTTCTAAAGAAGGCTAGATAATTACCTAGCCAAGGTCGTTTGACCCCAGCATTCTTTCCTGCCCTTGGCAAGGGGTTGTACTTGATGACCTGCTCAGGTCCCTTCTGACCCTATCAACTATGAAACTATGAAACTATGAATTCACCAGTCCAACATCTGCCTCTTATGCCTTGCTCCATCGTTTCTGCAACAACCACTCTTTTCTCTCCAGTGCCCCAAGAGCAACTGATTTATCTCTACATACACCTTTTACATATGGTGGTGGCCATAATTACCCTCATCCTCTCCCAGCGTGTGACTCCCCACACCGCTGTGTCCCAGTTTTCCTATTCATCCATGCCCCAGGTTTCACCTGAGCCCCTGTTACAGGATGCATCCTTAATTTTATTTGGGAATGTTATTGACTATCATAATTTAAATAATAATTACAGTAAATTTAGGGATGACAGAAACAGGACATGCATTCATACCAACATAGGGAAAAATTATTGTGGTTTTGACCCAAAGCTTGTAAGTGTTCTTTCAAAGGATGTCATTCAAACAGATATTTCAGCAGCTGCCACATCATTCCTGCAACTGCTGCTTTTAGGAGCAAAATTGCCACTGGCAAAGATAGAAAACACCTGTACACATGACAGGTAGAATACTTTGAGTAGCAAAATGGTGACTTATTCACCCCTAGCACCTATTTTGGGGGCATTTTCAGTACTTTTTAATGGAGCTTAACTGATGTGTATTCTATAATCCAAAATTGTGTGTCATTCCTTATATATATTTCTATTTCTACTTTATGTCCAGTGATGCACTGTTCTCTTTTACTGTGGAAGATGTGGGGTTGCATTGCAGTGATGAATTTTGTAAAAGTAGCAGAGGAACTGAATTTAATGAACTGGCAAAGAGAATGCTATGAATGGAGTTTTCATTTGGCATCTTTGCCTACTGTCAATTAGACACTGTCCATAAAATATCACATAGAAGTAAAATAATCTTTGTTATCCCAATTAACAATGACACACAGACCTTCACAGGAAGCCCCCAAACATCTAATATATCTAATACTAAGTGGATTTTAAAAGTCAAAAGCAAGTTTGCTCTCATAATCCTTGGAAAAAAAATGCCATCAACAATTATTCTTGAAATCCTGTTCACGTGTAGCCTAGTCTGACAAACCAACTTCTTACAGTTCCAGTTCAAGAAAGGTACACTGCATAATACATCAATAATCTTCTCTTCAGCAGTAGACCACCATCCAAGATAAAAGTATTGGCATTTGGGAAAGATAAAAGAAATGGATCAAAATCCTCAGCAGGATTTTCAGTAACATGAATGATGATTTGACAGATATTACCCATGCATTGGTTGGAGTCAGTTTCTGAATGCAAGGTCCTGGCATGCTTGACCAGTGTGTCCCTTTCCCTTTAATAACACAGAGTTGCAATTTCTTTTACACTGCACTTTCTAATTTCCCATTTGGAAGCTTAGGCTATATGAAAAAGGCAGCCTTTGATAAATTGTTCAATCCTGTGTTCTCCTCTCAGATGACCTTTAATCAGTTCTTGACTTTTTCTGTAAATTAGATTCTATGTACCAAAGGCGTATTTTTTCTCTCGTTATTTGATACTTGTATCATGGATTGTATCATCATTTTTGATCCATTATTTGTTTTTTCATTCTCTGTAAAGACCAATGTTAAATTTTTTAATGTATTAATGCCTCAAAATATTCTCCCAGAGATGCAATTTTAAATTGCTAAAAATCACAACAAAAATGAAATTACAATATGAACATAAGTTAGATGCTTGTGATAAAAATTGTTGAAAAAAGCCTTGCCTCTTTTGAAGGGAATTTCAGAATCTGTAAATGACTCTATCCCCAGAAGAGCTAGATCCATGGATGGTGTCAAATAAATCACTTCAAATTTACTCCAGAAGCAGATCTGTGTCTTAATGTTGAATATGGTGAAGCTTGGGGAAACACAATGAAGTGAGAATGCAACCTTGTAATACCTTGGTTTCTTTTCTTTTAAGTTTCTATGCATCAGTGAACCTACAAATGTATTTAGTGTAGATTGGAAGAGAGACATGAAGGCAATGAACTTTGAGCCAAATGACTGGGAGAGTATTGCTGAAGATCAAAGCACTTGAGCTAGGGACAGAAGTTACATATAAATCAGTTTAAGTGATAAAAAAACTTGTTTAAACTTGTAACAGAACAGAAGCTCAGTGCACATAAACCAGTTTCAAAATTGCCGAAACTGGTTTAAGATAAACCTGGTTGAATGCAGTATCAGACTTAACTGATTGAGGTCAAACCAGTTTATGAAACTTCTGTCCCAGACCCGACCCTTTCCTGATTCAAGTTAAATCACAGATCCCCAGCATGCTTTCCAGCGCTGGGCTGTGCTGTGCTGTCTGCTCTAGAAAGCAGGGCTAGTCTTGCTCCTCTGTTACCTATCCGGAGCAGTGACAGCTGGCTGACAAACAGGTGAAGGGGCAAGTCTGGCTGGGGATGGAGCACAGGTTGTGGGGGGGACTGAACCCTACTCCCCTGGGCAAACGTGACTGGGTGTTGGGGCCAGGGAGGTGGGTTAAAACTCCTTCCCCCAATCAAACTTACTGCTGGCTGCAACTGTGGACTACAAATCCCAGACTCACCTGGAAGCAGTACGAGGACGTAATGAGCAAACCTCTGGGGTCCTGCTGCTGTGGTTGTGGACTGCAAATCCCAGAGACCTTGGGGCTGCAGGAAGAGAAATGAGCACACAACTAGAAAGCTATGCTTTAGTGCCCCCTGGCTTCTAACCTGAGCCACTGCAGGCATGTGGCTGCATTTCCTGAATCAAAGGTAAATGTCTGTTCACTTCTGTTTCAATTTAATTTGTGCACTTTAAACTAACTTGCAAAGACTGCACCTATTCAGCCTCTGGCTTTTTAATTGTCTATACTTAGCTCTGGTGTTCCATTCCTCCCCCTTGACTAGTTTCCATCTTTGCCTCTCAATATACCATTCTGTGTGAGAGGGCTTGATCTAAGAGCTTTGTTCACTAGTATTACACCATCCAAGGGTTCCCCTTCATCTGGAGTTAAGTGATTAGCCCTGGCAAGATTAGTTCCGTCTTGGACTGTTCATTTTAGGTGAAGCAAAAATAATCTGGTTCACTGACTTCAGTGGCATTACAGCAGTCCATAACTGGGGTAGTAGAGTGGTGAATCATAGTGGTAGGCTTTTAGCAATTTAAAATAAATCTACCATATAGGCAAATATCCTTGATATGATTATAGACTAGGCAACTGAAGAAGAGAGAAACCATATCCCCATTTGAAGTGCGTCCAATAAATTTCTCCTGCATTACTGTTTTTAATCCTTTCATAAAACAAGACACTTGGCCTTAGGGCCACTTGAAAAATATTTTCCCCTATTTCTTTTTTTAAAATCTATGTTCTTGCATGATAATATATATAAACAACCTCAGCTGTTGGAAAAGGAATGGAAATATGGAGTAGTGATGCTATGTACCGTGGTCCTCCAAATTGTGGTAGAACAGTTGGAGAAGTAGTATACACATATCACAGCCCTGCAAAAGAGATGATAGCTTGAGGCTTTAGAGGGTTGTATGAAAGTTACATAGGTTGTTATTACCAAGCGGGAGTCCAAATGACTGGAAGGAAGTGCTTGTTTACCCTATTTTTAAAATCAGGGGAAAGCAAAATAGAATGCTGGTTGCATATTCTGACCTGTTACAATCTATAAAATCTTATCTTTAATTTGGTTATCACTATATCCAGAAGATAAGGTAAGAGAATATCAGAGTAAATTCCAGAAAAAAAAAGGTTTTCTGGCTAAAATAGTCTCAGCAATAGGTGAGAACTACTTGAGAAAAGGTTATCAAAATACATACATAGGGTAGTAATATCCTATCCTATTTCTAAGATGTATGAATGGTACTTACTCAGTTTTTACTTTGTTAAGATATGAAGATGGGGTGAATGTAATGACCTGTAACAACTTGTTGACTATGTTGATTATTTGGGGATTGTAAGAGAGACAGAAGGTATGGTACACTTGAAGAAAGGAAAAAGGGAAAAGCAATTAATGAAGAGTCAGCCAACCCCATGGCTCCAAGCCAAGATCATGATTTTAGATCAGTTTATCTAATAGTTGATAGCCATAGATATGTTGGGCACCTTCAATACCTAAGAGAATAAATTACTAATAGCATTACTTACTAATATGATCTTACTATTCATTCATGAGCTGCCTGCTACCTAGAGGTATATAGAAGAAACAGTTAAAGCTGTCTCTACGTCCAAATCTCTGAATCCTCCTGAATCTCTCTGAATCCATTTGGAGTGATCTTATTCGATTCAGAGAGATTAAAGTGTCATCTGATTCAATTCGGATTTGGAGATTTGGCCACCAAATCAGGCTGAATCTCCACCGAATCAAATCAGGGACTGAAGCTTCACACAGATCTGGTAATCTTGTGGTCAGTTAAAAAGCAGATGGAGGGATGATATTGAGAAAAACTTAGGAATTTTCCATTTGAATTACTAGTGAGAAAATATGCTTTTGATGCAAAGGGTGCATGCAGACATTGGCCACACCCAGGCTATGATCATACGGCTTACTTTCATGCCCAGGTAGGGCCTTTTATGAGATTTTCTTTCAAGAATGTTATCCCTCTACTTTCTTTCTCTTTACAGTGCATCAGTGGCTTTATGGGAGTTGATCCTTGTATGGCTTTCAGCAAAAGTGAGAAAAACTGACAAAAGTCATGTTAAATTAACCATAATTGGTCTGAAGACTGTTAGATGCCACTGAGACAGATAAAAACAGCTTGGGTTTAGTTTGCTGTAGGTGGGGCAAGTTACAGCTAGTACACAGGTGCGATCTGTGGGAAAATTGTATGCAGACCCATGCTGAAGATGTAAGCACAGAATCTGAGAAGAAGAACAAAAAATGTAAAATGTGGATATTTTCTGTGCTTGAGTTTTATTTGCAAGGCTTTTTTTCCTTTTAATAAATGGGGCCCAGTCCCTTCAGCTAGTTCTGAATAATGAGTCCCTTAGAAAATACACAGTTCATGTTAAAAAAGTATAAAATCCATAAAAGACCACCCCCCCCCCGCAAAAAAATTATGCCCAAGAAACCACACAAGCAAAACACACTATCCATCTTAATTTCTCCAGGCAGATAAACACAAAATTGTATGACAGTTGGCTGAAAGTCAGAACATCAGACTTGTAAGATGGGGAAACTGTTCTCAGGAAGGAGTATGTGTTTTGCTAAGTTTGGAAAAGTTGGTTGGATAGCAATCAGTTTATAAAAAAAATGGAAAATCACTTCTGATCATGCTCAGGGAACTTTTGTTAAAGTTTTAATATAAGGAACATTCACAGTTTTTAAGTGTTTTCTAACTTAGGATGTTATGAGCAGGTTTCCATATTTTTTATTAAAAGCAAATCCACTCAAAAAACCTACAAAAATCTACCTTAACCCTGGAGACAGAAAAAATGTGAATAGAATAGAATCAATAACATTAAATTTGTGGAGCTGTGGAATTTGGGAAACTTTCCATTTTTGATGTATTTATCCACAATCTGCAAATTCTAAACTATTGTTATTGATTTTTTTCATTATTTCCTTTTTTTCTGTTGCCAAGTTAAAGCTATCAAGTTCTAAGCAGATGTGCTACTGTTAACACAGCTGTGTAGAAAAACAACATCTATCTGTTTATTTCAGATATTAAGAGCGCCCTAGGCACTCATACAAAAATTAAAATGACAAGCACATAAACAATTATCACAGTAACTCAAGCTTCCTACAATAATGCAGTTATTTTCCCTCTAATTAAAAAGACCTTAACAAAAATTTCCACATGCAAAACTTTGTTAACTAATAGTTAAAGTTTTTAGAGGCAGTTCAGAAAAAAAGCTATGCATACACCTCGGGGGATGAGGGGGAACTTTTTGAGTAGGCATGCCACGAATTAGCCCTGCATCCTCTGCAACTGCCACTTTGATCCCTTCCTTTGCCCATTTTACTGCTGTGTTTTCTGCTCCCTACTCTGTTCTCCCTACCAATCTCCTCCTCTTCTTCCTGTTTCTTGCCTTTTGCTCCCTGCCTCATCTTCTGCTCTCTATGCTGCTGTGCTGCCTGCTGCTCCCTGATCTACCACACACAGAGGCTGCCCTTACCACTCATGGTACTCATGGCTGTTTATAGACCACATTGGGGGTTGTTATGGAATCTGCATCCAAAACAAAGTTATACTTTCTTGTCAAGTGCAAATGGTAACATTCCATGATGGTAGCAGCTACTACTGAATCACTGGGGAGCATGTATAGATCTGCTAAGAATATATGATTAAATCCTTAAGAAACAAATGATGGGTCCTTACTAGTGCTCACTAGGGCTGTACAAAATGGCACAGTTCTGTTTCAACTTCTGTTTCAACAGAACAGCATTTCATTTTGAATTTCATTTCAATTCAAAACTGCTGTTCCATTTCATTTCGTCAAAACAGTTTTGCTGTTTCAGTGCTGTTTTGATGTTTTGCCCATAGGCTATCATGGGGAAGCTCAAAACAGCCTATAACTTTGTAATTTCTTGCCTGATTTGGATGAAACTTCCAGGAATGCCCCAGGAATTCTGATGGCATGAAGCCTGCCAAGCTTCAAGGATATACGTACAGAGGTTTCAGGGAAACTGCACCTCAAAGTCTTGAAAGCAAAACTCATGTCACATGTATGTGTTGAGCCACAGTGGGGTCAAAACTGCAAGCATGCTAGCCCCTGCAGAGGCCACAAAACCTGACAAATTTCAAGGAGATAGGTGCAGGGGTTTGGGGGAAACTGCACCTCAAGCTGTGGACAACCAAAACTCATGAGATGGGTGACACTGTGTGTGTTAAGGTGTAGCAGGATGAAAGCTGCAGGGATGGTAGCCCCTGCTGAGGTCACAAAGGCTGCCAGCTGTCAAGAAGATAGGTGCAGGGGCTTCTGGGGCTCTGCAGCCCTAGCTGCTGACAGGTAAAACTTGTGACATGGGTGCTTGTGCAACTGACTGTGTCCATCTTAGGGCACAGTGGGAAGAAAACTGCAGGCCTCCTAGGTCCTGCTGTGGCCACGAAGCCTGCCAGCTGTCAAGGAGATAGGTGCAGGAGGAGTCTGGGTTCTGAGGCCCTGCACCTCTGGCTGCTGACAGGCAAATGTGGAACACACAGCTCAGTAACTGACACCAAGGCAGAGAGCAGGGCAATTCAAATAAAGCTGCATTTAATGTAGTTTTTCCATCCCTCCCCCAGAGCACTGGGATTGGAAAGGACCTCAGGGAAGGATGACAGTCACTGGCTAGCTACACTGTCAATAATGAGAGCACTTCTTCCCCCTCCCCTCCTTCCCCCCTCTTCCCCATCCCTCTCCTTACTTTAGTTTCTGTTTTCCTGCAGGCAAGCCCAGCTTGACCTTCGAAACTCAAAACGTTTAAAAATTTTTTAAATGTTTCAACTTGCTCATTTCGTTTCAAGACTGTTTTGAAGCTATCCATTTCATTTAAATTTTGCTGTGTCAAGCTCAAAATGAGTCAAAACAGCATCACAACGAAACTGTCAGTGAAATTTTGCACAGCCCTATTGCTCACCAGCGCAAGCCGGGTCAGTAAGATTGGTGCACAGGCATTTTTTGGCATACCCCAAGAAATTAACCCAGTTCTCATCACTAAACTTATGAATAGCCTTGAAAATACTGAACAGAAAGTTAGGCAACATGAAACCTTGTGGTACAATAACAGAGAGAAATCTTGAATTTCTCAGAAGTGAGAAAGATTGGTGAGAAGTTCTCCAATATCAAACTATTGGATATTTCAAGTAAATAATGAATGCTGAACTAGCACTTGGGAAATATACATTTAGTTCCCAGGAATGTTATAGACATCCTCTATGACATTAAAGTCTTCTTCAGTGAAACTAAAAAAAAAAGGAAAAATCAGCTGGCTCTCCTGGGCTGGTTAATTCAAACTGCACTGCCCGTGCAGGGTTAAAATTAAAAAATTAAGAGCAATAAATGTGTTAAATGGTGACAAAGAATGCATCAGTTAGATGATAGAAATAAAGGAGAAACAAGACAATTTCTGTTAGGACAGCTATTCTTAACTATGAGGCTGGTCTTCGTAGGGGAGCTCTGAACACAAACAGGGATATGGAATATGTCCATCTTATCGCCTTGCCAAGTCTCAGATCACTGCTGAAAGTGCCTGCTTACCCAAGGCCAGCAATTAGGGCAGAATATACAGCTAAGAAAATTTCTAAATGCACATCATAGTTTGGTTCTACGCTAAGCAAATTCATTTTACTGTGGTAGTGAACAGATGAGAGACAAAAGAAAAGAGTTGTGACCTGACCTCACCAGCTGTGACCTGATCTACTCCTTTCCCCCAGAGCTATATGCCACATCTGTAGTCAAATGTGGATCTCAGCTCTACCTCCTCAATCATTGGAGGTCCCACTGATGACTTCCCTATTTACTGGAAGACTGTCCTCTTCATATCGAGGAAGTACTGATAACAGTGAGTGTAAGCAAGTGGGCAGGCTTCATTCTTATCAGTGACCTTTCACTAAACAGAAAGACAATAAAGCCTTACCCAAAGAGGGTAAAAAATTAATAAAATTTTTATTGCTTGCTTTCATTTTTTCATATTTTCATTTATAACTCATCAAAAATATAGGGCAACTATAAAACAACCAGCTTCTGATTTATTTGTATTAAAAAATAGCCCCTGCACACACCTCTCCACCCCTGCCATAAGTGACTCCAATAAAGTCAATGGCACTATATAGAATAGGAATAGAATTATTGGAATTTGATCAAAAATGGTTATTTTATATAATGCTATAAATTAAACTGGCTGGTTGTAAGGGTAAAATAGCTGTAGCCAAGGAAGAATGAGTGCAACTTTCCTTTAGTTCTTTGATAGGTAGATGTAAAAACAAAGCTTAGGAAAAAATCTGCTTCATGAACATGTGAAACATCAAAGACACTTATAGCATGTGGAATGGGAAAAATACTTAAATATTTAAACAACAATTTTAAAATGAAATTAAAAGGAAAGTAGTTAAGAAAAAGGTATGTGTAAATGGTGAATGGCTGTGATAGTATGAAATAAGCAACAAGACATACTGCATGCTAATAGGACAAATGTTTGCTGTAATAATACCCTTGCAAGCTTGTTACCGCTTACAAACAACAATATATTTGTTCATGTGTTTAAAAGGAAGGTAGTTATTATGCTGTACAAAATCTCTTCAGCTTTATTTATCCTTTTCCTTTCTAATGTGGGTGTCACCACTTAGCCTTACACAGTTTTCCAACTTTATGTGCTACGATCCACACATGTGAGGGTATATTTTGATGTATGCTCAGTTATGCTGGAAATAAGGTATGTGAGAATTGCAGCTGTTCACAAACAACAACCATTACTTTCACAATTTACAACTTAAGTTAAAAGTAGGTGTAACATGTGGGTGTCACAGACTCAAGAAGAGAGTGATGAGGATGATTGCAACAGAGATAGAAACACATAAATACATATATCACTTACAAGACAAATCCAAAACTTACTGAAATGAATAGAAAGACACCCACTGGAACAGACTCATATATGGTATAAAATAGGTGTGCCTTCAGGAACTTTGCCAGTGGGAGACAGATCAGACTTTCAGTCTTTCCATTCCCTACCCCTTGCCACTCTTCAGCACATCTGTCTGTGTTTCTTTCTGAACCTTTGTTTTGCTATGTTGAACAAACTTTACCTGAATTTTACACAAACTTTACATGAATTGGTGGTCTCTGTGAAAAAATGTAGCAATTGCAATGATTGGTATACTTATGAGAAGCCTCAAGGAATGGGCTAAATGAGCTTAGTAGTTATGGAGAAAGAATCCTGTAATAGTGCTAGAGGTGGTCCCTTCATGACAGGATGGTGTTTGTGGGCATGTACAATCAGTACCTTTAGATCACAGGCGCCTAGAGGGGTTAAATCAGGGGGAAAATGACAAGCCCAATCTAAATTGGAGGATAGGGCTAATACAATCTAAGACACTACAGGGTAGGGCTAGGATTCAGAGTGACCTAGAGATATTGGAGGACTGGGCCAAGAGAAATCTCATACGGTTCAACAAGGACATGGGCAAAGCCCTGCACTTAGGATGGAAAAAGCCCATGTATTGCTACAGCCTGGGGACTAACTGGCTAAGATGGATACGAGTCAGCAGTGTGTCCTTGTTGCCAAGAAGGCTAACAGCATACTAGGCTGCATTAGTAGGAGTGTTGCCAACAGATCAAGGGAAGTGATTATTCCACTCATTTCTACACTGGTGAGGCCACATCTGGAGTACTGTGTCCAGTTTTGGTCCCCACACTATAAAAAGGATGTGGACAGGTTGGAGAGAGTCCAGTAGAAAACAACAAAAATGGTTCAGAGGCTGGGGCACGTGACTCCTGAGGAGAGGCTAAGGGAACTGGATTTATTTAGTCTGCAGAAGAAAAGACTGAGGCGGGATATGATAGCAGCCTTTGAGTACCTGAAAGGCTAGAAGGTTCTCAGTGGTGGCAGATCACAGAACAAGGAGCAATGGTCTCAAATAGCACTAAGGGAGGTTTAAGTTGGATATTAGGAAAAACATTCTCACTAGGAGGTTCGTGAAGGACTGGAGCAGGTTACCCAGAGAGGTGGTGGAATCTCCATCCTTGGAGATTTTTAAGGCCTGGTTGGACAAAGCCTTGGCTGGGATGATCTAGTTGGGGATGGTCCTGCTTTGAGCAGGACGTTTGACTAGATGACTTCCTGAGGTCCCTTCCAACCCTCATTTTCTATGATTCTATGCCTGAAATGAAATTTTTCTGTTTTGTCCACTAGTAAAAAGGAATTGTTCCACAAATCACTTTTGTCTCTGTCTATTATTAGAAGGTTGCTTTAATTCTTTGAATCTAATTAATGATGCTTAGTGTTTGCTGAATGTTATGATTTGTGGTTCTACTTGAAATCAGGCTAAATTGGTTCAACATGAATGTGCAGTAGCAGGCCTACAGCTAGCTAATTTGCCATGCCTTTTACCACCAGTCTATCATCTAGATTCACTCATTATTTCTGGCAGTCTGTACTTCTGAATTATCATTTTTCTTTGAAATGTATTATACTAGCTTCCAAAAAGGAATCACACAATTTTTCCTATTCAAAACAATATGTGAAATATCCCAGGGCTAGAAGCCCCTGAACACTTGCACTGAATTCACTGCTGAAACCCTCTGCCCTTGAGTTTTTATATTTGGCATGGCCCTATGGACATTTGAGTGAATGTAGACCAAGTGTAGCAATTGGTTGTATGCACCCTGAAAGTTTGTACTGTCACTGAAAATACAATAACTATACAATAGATAAATGTATGTGTGAGCAATTCTTCTACTGCAAGGACCTTAGAAAGACTACAACAAGTCACAGTGTTTTTAATTGGATTCCTATTTAAAATCTCTGGGTTTATTTTGTGAATCATGTTTTCACATCTGACACTGCTAACATTATATGGCAACTGACATCTTGAAAGGATCTCGAGGCATCACAGGGTATCATGGCACTCTGGTTCAGAATTACTAGTCTAAAGAGTGCTAACTGGATATTTTGTGAGCCATACATAGAAGTCAGTAAGTTTTCCTTGCCATTGTTTGGAGAATGCCTCAGATTTCTTATCATGTTCATTTCTGTAGAAGTAAACAGTAATTCTCTTTCCTAATTTGGCATGACTATCTAACACAGCAAACAATTCAGAATCCTAAATGATTTGAAAAATAACAATAAAAATGAAAAATGAACCAGGTACCCTGTCCATAGTTTGAATCTTGTGCTTCATGCCACTCTGCTGCTACTTATGAATCAGACATCACAGGGAGGAAATGAACCATTTTTAAAATAGAGTTCTTAAAAGGGAATAATTTTTCCTACCATTGCTTTCTGCTTAATTTCCCCTTTCTCTTAAAATCAGTTTTTTATATTCTTTCCATCAAGCAAAGAAGTCTGATAAAAATATATTTTGCTATATCAGGTTCTGAGCTGTCAACCTATAAGACGTTATGTGTGTAATATATCTATATCTGTGTTAAAACTTCAATAAAAATTACATATGGTTGCCATGCCCATCTGTTCAAATATGTCAGTGTCAATAAAAGGAAGAAGTTGGCTCCCTCTACTCAGAAAGAAATATCCAAAGAAAAGAGGAAAAACACAGATTTTGATGTGCTGATTGAATCTGTGATTTTATTGGCAGGATTGGATATTTATTCAGGCATTCTATTCTACTTCCTCTTTTTTCATGGAAGTTGGACATAGAAAGGAGCCGGGACTCCTAATAATAATAAAAAAGGTATAATGTTTAAAAGACTAAAAATCTATATATGAGCAGTAGTGAAACTAAAAATTATGTATTGAAAACAGGACAAGAGAGAGGAAACTACTGAAGGCCAGATCCTTATCTGGCTCTTGGGAAATCTTCATAAACCCACTCATGCTATTGACCTGTACTAATAAAAACAAGCAGAGGATCTGGTCCACGAATTTTAACAAAAATCTGCAGTAACTTTGAACTAGAACTAGGCTTGTCCTCTGTGTTACAATATTTCTCAGAGGTTTTCTCCTAAGCTGACAGGATGGTGATTACCTATCATTTCCTTAAGTTATCTTAGATGCAAATATGAACACAACAAATCACATGGTTCGAATTAAGCTTGTGATTGTTCTGACCTTCATCCAGCACTATGCTGCACTTCTATGAAGAGGCTTCATTTTCTTTAACAGCAATTTTCACTGGGAGTGAGGAAGGCTTGTAGGAAATAAAACATTTTTTTAACTTCAGAAAATCATTCTAAAATAAAAATTCAGAGTTTAATGTGTGACCAGCTTTCTCTAGCTCTGCTACATAGCTTCTTTCTCAAAATTTTTGAAAATAATCCTTTGTGGTTATAACTAGCAAAGATTCAAAATAATACTTGAGGGAAATGAGTGCCTAATATATCAGATACTCAAAGCATAATTACTTTTTAATAAGATTCTTAAGCTTAAAGACGAATTTTCATTATACAGGTAGTAACAAAGTACACATACTAAAAAAATCTAACCAAAGATCTAATTCAAAGCCCACTGGATGTAATGGAAAGACTCCTATTGGATTCATACTTGAGTAATGGCATATTTCAGCAAGTTTTTCTATTAATAAAATAGAGAATATGATAGAATTGATAATTAACTATTTAATTTTACTTATTGTAACACAAAAAACTTGTTTCTGCAATATCCTAGGTCAACAGTGAGCAGAATATCACAAATTAGTGTCAAACAATGCTCTTGTGTGACTTAGCACCCAATTTTGCAAGCACAACAGTTTGTGATAACTTATCTCAAATAGGCTCTTTCTCAAGAATATACATCTATTTGGGTCTTCAATGACTTGAAGAAGAAAATATTTAATATAGTGTGGTTTGAATACAGAGATGGGATCATAAGAGCGCTCTCTTTATCTTTATGCTTCCATTGACTCACTGTGTCCTTTGGCAGGTCATACAACATATTATATGTAAAAGGCGGAGGGATCCATAAAGGCATGTTATTCATTGTTAATGAGTACTCACTATTCCTGAGTATTCAAGAAAAAGTTAGTAAAACCTGAAAGTTTCACAAATGTCAGCATCAGTGACTGACAAAAAAGACATATGTCGTTATTTTCTACCTCTCTATTATTTTCTGCTAAGTTTCCTGTTTTAAAATATTATTCAAATAAGTTATACAAAAAGACATAACTGTACATAGAAGTAAAACCTGGGTGATTAAGGTGACCAGCACAATGCATGAACAGTTAAACATAATTTACGAAAAATACTTCAACTGATATTTATTCAACAAGTTATTGAGTGACTATTTAGAATATCAATTGAATTTTAAAATCCTAATCTCTTGACAAATTATTTTCAGATTTAGAAAGGAGCCTAACTTTATAATAAATTTTATGGCCATTGAATACAATGGACAAAAAGCATATTTTACAAATGTTTGCTAGTTTGAAAATAGTTTACTGGTTCTATCAGTATTTTTTTCTATACAATGGAAAATGTCTTTCTAAATCTATGTTTTAATGGTGACCACTGTATTTACCAATCTTTGTGAAATGCTTTGATATTTTCAGATGAAAGGTGGCAGTGAAGTGCAAAGTATTACTATTATTTATTTATTTAAAAGTGAGATTAAAGATGTGAAAAATCAGTCCTCTGAAGTCCTGCCAGGAATATCCAACTTGTGCAAAAGAAAGAGCAAAAGATATTTAATAATACATTATGATAGTAATCATGTCCATATTGCAATGGGCCAAATTCTGACATCTTTACCAAAACTGAATAGTACTTTATGACATGAGCAGTACTGATGATATAATTGAAATACTCACAGAGTGATGTAATAGGCAGTGTAATTTAAAATAACATATGGCCGAGCGTAAGGAAAATTCAGATGAGATTCTAGTGTTCGATGGTTTGTAGGAGACGAGTGATTGGCAAGGGATGGGAGCACATATGGAAAGGTTTTGACTTAATAAGATGCCAGAAAGAATAAATCCTATCTAAACATGCTATCCTCTCCTAGTGTCAATAGGGATTCTGCATATACATCTAAAGGAAAGTATACCTCTGTGGAGAAGGGTGAGAGATATCTTAATGCCAGTTCTTGGTAAACGTTTCTTTCATTGCTTTATTAAATTTCAAGAATAGAATATGAAAAGAAGGAAGGGGGAACTGAATGATAGAAAGATTATTAAACAACCCATTTAAATCACAAATTTTACATTTAATGTTTTGACTCATCCAAGTTTTATGTTCTTCATAATATCATTTACCAATACACAGCTTGACTTCAATCTCTCTGTGGCCTTTCATGTCTAAACTAATTTGAGCCAGTGTTTACAGATGTTTTTTGGAGCTCCCCAGCCCCAACTCCATCCAAGGCATTCTCCAGTTTCTCTTCAGCCTGTTATAAAACTTGTTTTGCCATTTCTCTTACATATTTTTTTAGATAAAGCTGAGAACAACCTCTGCATTCACAGGCGGAGGGAGAAAAAATATTGGGGGGGGTACAGCACATGTGCACATGCCCCTCCCCCAGCAGGTAAGTCTGTGGGGGAAGGAGTGGGGAGTGAGGGGTAAGGGCTGTGGGGGTCGGCATATTGAGGCCCCAGCAGTGAGGGAGGGAATTGGGCACAGGCAGGGGTGAGAGAGCCCCGGTCAGGCCAGGTGGTAGGGCAAGCACAGGCCCAGGGCACATGACCCCCTGATCTGTGCATGGATCAGAGGCAGCTGTCTCTGCATGCTGGGCTTTGAACACTACAGCCCTGAGAGCCATGTGATGCCATGCGCATCCTGCCACCAGGTGGGCAGGGGACAAAGCACAGTGTGCAGTAGGAGCTGCTCACAGATCAGGGTCAGCAAGTGGCCCCCAGGCCTCCGCTTGTCCCACTTACCCCAGGCCTTGCTCCTGCCTGTGCCCCATTACCTCCCTCACCTCTGGGGCCTTGATCTGCCCCTGCCCATGGCTATGAGGGAGGGAGTGGGCCTGGGACTTGGGCTGGGGTAGGGGCAGGCACTGCACAGTGGTTATGGGTCGGGGGTTAAGCCCCATTAGCCCCGGCCTTCTGCCATCTATGACTGCATTCCCATTATCTATACCACACAAGTTCATACTATGCCTTGATCTGCACATTGAGGTTATGTCTAATTCTTACAGGTTTTTTTTTTGGAAATGTAACTCACTTTTGTGCTTTCCTATTCATCCCCATAGTTGTAAATCTTACCTAACCTCTTGTCATTTCTCATCCAGGTAACTGCAGCATCTTTTCTATGCATCCCTTCCCTGGCTCCCCCTTCTCTGTTGTATCCAACGCAGGTTCTTCTTTTCACTTTCAAAATCTTGATGGCTAACCTGCCCCTCTCTCATTCAGTGTAGAAAGATTAATTCCTGCTTCTAAATGGGCTGTAGTGCCATCTTACATTCCCTGTTTGTCACATTTTCAAACACTCTTTGCTTTTTCTCATTCTGTCCCTGGTGAATGCTCAAGAAGCTCCTTGTTAACCTCTTCCAAGCTAGTTCCTTAGTAAGCTTCAGATCTCTTGTTAAAACTCTCCTTTGCTAGTACAATGGCCAAAACATTGGCAACAGATAGGTTCCTCAGATCACATTGACCAGCATTATTCTATCCTACTCTTCTGTCTCTGTATCTGTCAGTTTTCTAATGTCACAGTTATAATACAAATTCTTTGAGGCAAGAACTGTCTTTTTATTTTATATTTGTCCAGCACTTTTTGCAAATGGGGCCTATGTCCAAGGCCATGATTGGAGCTCCTGGGATCTACAATACAAATAACATACAATAATTAAATTGGGCTTGTTTAACTGGTTATGGTCCAGCTGTTGGGAATTCCCCTTGAAAGTTTGAATTGATGGACTCTAATAGTCAAGTGGGCTTCCATTCATAAGAACCAAATGTAAGGTTTGTTTTTTCAAAGGACTTGGCTAATTGTACCCAGCGGGATTCATATATTTCTCATTATATGAATTTCTCATTCCATTCCATTCCTCAACTTATTTAATTACAAAATTGGTTGGCAGAATACAAAAATCACCATAGTGGAACAGATCTGTTGTACTTGTAGTCCAATCTTCTGTTTCTAAAAATGACCACTATCAGATTACTTACTGAAGAGTACATAAATTCTTGTAATGGGCAATTTTGAAACTGCTCAAAAAGACAATTTCATTATAACCCCTGTCAGTTAAAGGTTGACTTGTGTGAGAAGTTTCATATATTTTATCTATTCATTGCTTTATAGATGCTCATCGTTATTTGCCTTGTCTCAAAATTTAGTTTTTTTTGTCATACAGAAAGTGGTCACAGGTAAACTATACTTTAAAATGTGTGTGGTGGAGGTTGTTATACAGTAGAAAAGGAAATCAATAGAAAAAAATGAACAAAACCAGACAATACTTCCTACTGTGTGCTGAAGTTGTGATAAGCATAGAAATCTCGACAGGATTTTCATATGAAACTTATTCAATCAAACTCTTCATAAATATGTCAAAAAACAGGATAAAAACAATTGCTCATTATGTTCCAAAGATGATCTTGCAATCTCATACTCTATAACTTACTTTCCTTTACTAAGTGATTTTTTTCTGAACTATTTTTGACTTATTTTAACATGTTTGACTAGAAATATAGGCATGCTTGTATGGTTACACTTTAATTTTTAACTTTGGATTTTAACTGGAAAAATGGTTATTTCACTGACTTAAGTGTATTTCCCTCTAGAATATTTATGGGTAGTCTAGTACATTTCACACCATTAAATTAATTAAGTGTAATGTAATAGGCAACTTCTCGGCATACTCTAATTGCTTTCTTTGTAAAGGAGAAGGAAATGGACTGCACCTCATGTTTTCCGTATAATGTTTAGTTTTCCAAATTAGTCAATTACTGAGCAATTTAATCACAGTTTGTTGATTGTATGATTCAAAATATTACTCTCAATAATTTAAAAACTATGATCAAAACACTATATATTAATGTACTGAATAATGAATTCAGAAGCCCTGAGTTGTACAAAACATGTTAGACCACATTTTCAAAGGGGAATTTCCTTCACGTGTTCTATTTGAAACTTTTAAATTTGCATTAGCAGTTAAGTTGCATGTAAAAATCTGTGCGTTTGTGCCTTGACTGAGCATGTAAGTCAGGTCATTAAATAAGTGTGTATTTACACCTGCCTTTCATTTTTTTGTTTTTGAGGTGGGGGGGTTGCCATCAATAGAGATCCATATGTTACAAATGAAAATGTTTCTTGTAAAGAGCAAGGTTGGGCCTTATCCCTCTTGAAAATGTATCTCCTTATTTGCAACAGTTTTACAAAAAGATGGCAATGGTAACAACATCTAAATGCCATCAATTACATGTTCATTGTATGATATGATATAGCAATAAAAGCAACACTTAAAACCAGATTGTGGTATCCCTTGCATGGTCACTGAAGGAATCAAAGGGATTTGGACAGCTTAATCCCATGTGGGAAAGTTTTCAGAGGAAGCATGGCAGCACAGGGTAGGGAGCAGCCTCCACAAACTGAGTATATATAATAGATCATAGTGGAAAAGGAGTGAACAGAATCAAGATTTTATCACTTTTACCATCTTATTATTTTATTTTGCCATTTTGTATTAGCAAACATATCTATGCTGACTTGATAAAGAGGGACTTGCTGCAAGGTACTTCTTTTCTGGAACAAGTAGAAATGCAGAAGACAGACTGTGATTCTGAGGCTGCTGTCAGATGTGCAGATGAAGGCCCTGTGGGATCTGATGCATGATCCACACAATCATGCTTCCTGCGATGCTACATGTGCATGGCAGGAGGTGTGATTATGGCATCACACATCTCATCCTATTACACCTCATTGTCAGTGCAGGGGGAGCCTGTGATGACAATACTGCGCTGCCCTTGTATCAGCCAGTAACAAGCTCTTGTGGCCTGGAAACCCCACAGCTAATCTGGGCTCCCAGCCATGGGGATGTACCATGTGCCTCCAAGGCTTGGAGTCCAAAGCTGACAGTAGCAGAACTTGTGGATCTGCCTCCCTCGTGCCCCTTAGGGTCTGACCTGCCTGCAAAACTTTCTGACATCATTTCAAATGTTATCTTTATATAGTTCCCCTCTGCCTCCCCTGCCCATCCCCACTAGGTGTAATAACATCAGAATACAATCTTTCAATTTTGATTACCATTGGGAAAATCCAAGAAACAGAGATTTATAAAAACTAAAGATATTTAGTTGTATATATTTAATGGAACTTTCGGGGGGCCTGATCATTTCTTTGACATCAGTAGCTAAGCCCCTTTGAGTAATATGAGAATGAAGCTATCTTTCTCATTTAGTCTTCTTATAATGATAATTTTAAATATTTGTTGCTGCTGCTTTGAAGTCCCACATGGAAAGATACATTTGTTCAAAAAATAATGTATCTGTTGCTCGCTCTGAATTTTATATTTTGTACTTTATTTTATGGTTACCAATTCTGAAACAAAGTTATTGCTGTTCCTTGAATATTTTTTAAGTATCCTACTAATGCAATGGATGTGACAATTTTGAAATAAATTTGCATTTCTTTAAAAGCTGATACTTGAACATGCATTGAAAAAAGAAAGAACAAACAGACATTTTAACACTAAATTCTTGGCAAACCCCAAGGGCCAGGAGTAACTGAAGACAAAAAATCGGTGTCCTGGGATCTTCAGATATCTTATTATTACTTAAGCAGGCAGCCTGTTAATAACTGTCAATTTAAATCTCTGTATTTTATTATTTTAGCAAAGACTACGCAAAGAAGACCTCAAATCAGTCAGTCTTTGGGACACATTCTGGCCTTCCCTTTCTCAGTTTGGAGACTAGATAAAGAAAACATTATAAGCAACCTTCCTGGAAAGGCACAGTTTGTTCATGATTGTATTATACATATATATAGCTGCCTGCTATAACACTGTGTTCTTTCCTTTCAGAAGACCAGTTAATCTATACATAAGAGATGAGACTTGAAAATAACAACAATTAATAAACACATTGAGCTTCTTTAGTGCCTGCCATCAATGGATTTCAAAACATTTTCTAACTAAAGATGTTCCCATTAAGAGACTGTAGCATATTATGTTTACTTGAGAGACATACATTTATGGTCCAAAATATTTCATAGTGATATATATTTTTTAAAAGCTAGAAAATGATTGTTTTACAATATGAGGAGGAGCCTAGTTATGGAAGACTTAGAGAGACTCAGGAAGTGTAACTTAAGGGACTTATGTTACCCTGGAACTGAAATTTACGATGAAGTTTTGCAAAACTGATTTTTTTAATAAGCAAATTGAATTTGGAATATTATTCTCAGCTCCCTGGCTGAATGCCTTCCCACTGTATGCCCTATGCAGATACCCCAGGCTGTGAGCTACCTCAGCACTGCAGGCTGTACCATTCAGAAGCTAGAGGAGGGAAGGGGACTCTGGAGCCAGTAAGGTAAGTGGAAGCTAGGTGGGAGCCTGGGTAGTTTTATTGGGCTCCGGATTGGGGAGGGCAGGCCTCTGTGCCCCCCAGGCAGGGGCAAAGCTAGGGTGGGCTGTGGGATGCTGTTGCCACCCCAAAATTCTCCTTATCCCCACCATAGCTACCTCTCCCATGCAGCTGAGCTCTCAAAGGTGCAGCACTCCTGGCAGGGGTGAAACCAGCCTCTTTCTGCTGGGGGGACAGGGCTCAGAGTGGGTGGGAGCAGGACAGGCTCAGCTGCATGGGGCAGACAGGTGGCAACTTTGGGAGGTCTGGCTATGAGGGGCTATAAGGTGAATTTTGGGGTGGCTATAGCCCCAATCCAGCCCATGGCTCAGCTGGGCCCAGTACCCACACTCAGAAGAGGCTTGCATGGTCCCTGCCTGTGGGGGAGACTGGGTGGACTGACTGGGCTGGGGGTTGGGTGACACATGCCTGCTTCTCCTCTGTGCTCACTGCTCCCCCACCCATATCTCTGCATCCTACTGCCTTTGCCTCAGGGGCTGTGCATCACCTGCCTGCCCTGCAGCGGGATGCACAACTGACCACCCCACTGTTTCTGGGTGGGCAGGGGCACACAGCCAGCATAGGGTCCCCAGGGCAAAGGCAGCAAGGTGGAGAGCCCAGAGCAAGCAGCCTGCATCTGCCCTGCATACAAATATGGAGAAGCACATGCCCCCATGCCTCACTTCAGGGGTGCATGCAGCAGCGGAAAGCTGCTCTCCCCTGTATCCCCTAGATGATCATCCATGGCTTCATCCCACTTCTCAGCCCAGGCCCAGGTCACATGCACAGCCCTGGCTGGGCAGCACCCCAGCCTGAGCCTCTGCCCCACTCCCTTCCTCACTGTGGGGGCCTCAATCTATCCCCTCATGCCTCTTGATCCCACACACTTACCTGCAGGGAGCTGCTCTCCATGCTGCCTGGCTGTGTTCTGGGCCATGTGCAAGCATGTGGCCATGCACAGGCATGCAACTCCTCCTGCATCTTGCTCCTGGCAGGCTCAAGTAGCCCATTATAGCATGCAATGCTATTTGTCTGCAAGGGGAAATCTGCTATTTTCCACAGGAAGCCAGGCACCCAGGGGCCCAGGCCCTGCTGGCCTGTGCATTAATATGCTCATGAGCCTGAGGGCTGCAAATTAACTCCTCATGGGCAGTATGCGGCCCCCAGGCCACCAGCTAGACATCTCTGTTGTAATTTATGGTGTGATCAACACATTAATTATACTATAAAATATGTCTGCTAGGGGCCTAGCACTCATTACACTATAGCACATTGTATTTGAATATTTCAAAGTGCTGTATAATGCCCAGATAAATATTTTTGCTGTGGAATTTAGGGCCTGTTCATGCACAGTGTTGCCTGCCTTTGACTCCTAGTAAACTCAATAGAAACAGGGTAGTCAGGACATTTCAGGATCAAAAACTGTGAAATACTATGAAACAATTGAGTAAAACACTTAAGGCCCCACTGTCTGTGATTTTTGTTTCATATATAGTGTAACCTAAAACTGAATTTAAAATCATTAAATGTTATTTTTCTCTTTTTTTTAAAAAAAAAAAAAGGTTTTCTTGGACATTTTATTGATTTTTTTTCTTTTATTATTTTTTCCCTTCGTGATAGAAAGTACTTCAAAACTTTTTCATGAAAGGTGCTATAAAAAATACAGCTGTTGAATAGTTGCCATAAATAGATAAATGCAAAAATTCTACAAAGGTCAGATGATTTCAGCAATCTAGTGTAATCTTCACATTGCAATATTGAAGTTCACCTTAAATTTCTGCATAAGGCCACTGTCTCCAGGACAACTACATTCATATAATTTTCCCTGTAGATGTCAGGAAAGGTGTTCTTTTGATCAATTCTATATTTTTTCTTGACTTTAAATATTACTTGACCTAAAAAGCTTCCCTCAAGAAAGATCTTGAAAAAACTAGTGAGTCCTATACTTGAGGTTGAATATTTGTAGTCACCATCAAAGGGAGATGAAGTGGTTTCCATTTTTTAATTAAATATCTGGAACTAACGTTTTGGAATTTTGGAGAGTCAGTTAGGCATATGGATTTGACAAATAGGTGAACAAATTTTGCCGAAAACATGAAAGTTGGCTTCTTAAATATTTGGACTACAGAGACCCAAAGAACAGAAGTTTAGGAATGGTGCTATAGTGACACAAATGACCAGTGAACAAACCTAATTCCTCCAGTGGCACTATCTAACTCAATTTATTAATCATATTGTGCAGATATGCTGGACTTGTATAGCCCTGGTGCTAGAGTACCTAGACCAGGGGTGCTCAGCCCCATGGCACAGTGCCATGTAATTGGGCCCATGTGACTCCTCAAGGACCCTGCAAAGAGCCCTGAGGCTGTGGCCTTGCAAGCTGCATTAGTCATGCAGGGGGCACAAGGCCTAATCCTGGCACAATACATGGCCTCTGGAGCCTGATTCCAGCTGGGCAGGGGTGACACAGAGCCTCAGAGCCTAATCCCATCCATGTGAGTGATATGAGGAGCCTTACCCTGCATCCACCCAGGTGGGATCAAGCTCTGGGGCCATGTATTGCCCCTGCACAGCCAGGATCAGTTTCTGACTGAGTGGAGGTGGTGCAGGGCCCCAACCTGGCACGGAAGATAGTGCACAGCCCAGTCCAGCCTGCGGATCAGTCCCATGGCATTCATTTGGCCTGTGGGGTCAAAAATGTGAGCTACAGTGACTTAGACAATGAGGATATAATTAAACTGATATTAGCTTTTGTGGTATTGACCCTGAGGTCATGTTTAGCCAGACTGACCCAGGAGAGCTGTCTTTCCCTGCCTTCACCACATCATGCAGCTTTCACCAAATGTGTCTGCCTTATTTTCTCAAGCATGGCATTAGGATATATCTCAGATTACTTTGTGCTATATAAAGCAGAGCCATTTTAGAAAACAGACTGCAGACTCCTTGTCTCTCCTACCAGGGTTATTTCTACTTACAGGCAATAGGTGGATTTATAGGAAGAGAATGCAGAAGTACACCAAAGGGCTGGAAGACAGGAACAGAGAATTGTGAGAATGTTACTGCCAGGCTGAGGCCTTCCGTACACAGATATGTTCTAAAAGCACTGCAGAAAGATGCAGGCTAGGAGGCAAGTAGGAGTTGGGTTGACCCCATACTGCAAGTTCAGCAGGGCTTGACTGATGCTCGAGCAAAGGTGGGTAATTATTTTGGCTGGAGGGCCACTAAATGAGTTTTGGTGATCTGTCAAGGGCTGAAAGGGTATCCGCTCCCCTTGACAGGTGCCCTGCCTTCTGGTTGCCATCTTGGGACTGGAAGTCCAGCCCCTAACTCCTAATTTTTGTCACCTGAAGTCCTTTCCCTTGCCCTAGAAATACTCCTTTGAGGAAGGTGGGGAGTGCTCATGGTGGCAGCCATAAGGGATGAGAAACCTTTACCTCTACCTCTAAAACGCTAAATATTAAAAGAGATCTCAGAGTCAGTTTATCAGTATGAGTCTGATCTAGCATTGAAATCAACAGATTATCAGTCAGTTTATGGGGCAATGGATAAATCCCTATATCATGTGCTCCCTATAGCTGGATCCAGATGTGCAGGCACATGCAGTTTGTGGCATCACAGACCTCTGTGAGATCACAACGTGTTGAGGATCAGTAAGTTAAATGTTTAAACAAAACCTTGTGAAAAAACTTATGAAAAAAACAAGTCCCCACAAGACCACAAACCATGTGCTTAGCATATTAATTTGTCCTTGTGGTGCAAATTTGCAGTGCAGGGGCAAACTTTGCTACCGGGAAATCCTGGTAGCAAAAAAAAGTGCTGTGGAAAAAAAGCAGTGTGGGACATGCCACAGGAGCAGGCACAATCAGACACGGAGGCTCATCCCTCTCCTCTAGTTACCCCCCAGCTCCTCCAGTGTGGTGGGAGCTGGGAGGAGTGGGGAATAATAGTTTTGCCTAAGCAGGACAATTTTCCTTACACCAAACTGCATGAGCAGGGATGCACACAGTAGCAAAAAGTAGCAGCCCAAATTTCTGCTGCTACTTTTTCTGCTGCTAGGGGCCCATGCCCCTACATGTGGAGACATACCCTATAAGTTTATAGTGCACCATTCTGAAATTCTTTGCATAAAGTAATTATGATGCTTCTCACTATAAAAAGAATAGTGAAAAATCAGTTTACAGAGCCTATGGTTATCTTCAAAGGGAAATATTCTTCTGTGCTGACTGAAACTTCAGTTATGAAAGCCTATTATGGCAAGATAGCCTTCTGTAATTAGATATTTTTCAAAGAGCATTCCTTCATTTATAATGAGAAGTAGAATCTTTTTAGGAGAGAGATCTATTTAGATGAAACATTCCTTTGATTTTCTCCTTAGCTCATATGATCTTACATTGTCTTCCTGTGTCATGAAAAAAATACTTGGGTCTTTATCACAAAGAAGCAGCTATTTCCAGGGACACCTCAAAATGACGACTAATTCCTTGTCCTCCATGCCATCCACCCATGATACTAGTGGACCAGCTCTCCACTCAGGGTATTAGTGGGCAGGCTCTTCTCAATAAGTAGGACCTTTTCAGTTCAGCTTGAGGGACCGTTTCAGTTCCAGAATTACTTGACCATTTATTTTTGAGTAATCAGTAGTTGTGTCATGGGGACTGGAATGTGACCAAGAAGGTCATCTGCAGCAAAGATACATTTTTCTGTACTTCTAATGGAACAGATTCATTTAGTCTCCCTCTAATTCACTGAGATTGCTTGAGGAGGAAGATATTATTCAGTGCTCAGAGAAAGCCTGGCATGGTTGGACCCTAGAGTAGTGACAATAACACAGTTAAAGTTAGATATGTTAAAGAAACCATAATAAAACTTTCTACCTTCAGAGTAAATCTGATCTCTTCTAAGAGTAACAAGCAGGATTCTGGATGCTTCATTAGAAATGAAGGGGAAGAGGGTGTCAGTTCTTCTAACAGTGAATCAACCTCTTTGTCAACATTTTATATAGATAAAAAATATTTCTTCCATAATCATAGCTAAACTGTGTTTTTAATCTAATGTATTTAGGAATTTTTAAAAAAATCTTTCTCACTTGCAATATTGCATTTTAGTCTTGACCCATCTGACACTGCCTTTATGATCTCATTTTCTGCACAGTTAATTCTGAGGTCATGTTAATTACCTAACTAAGCTGAAATAAAGTCCTGTAAATGATCTTTTGTTCCATAAGAAACTGCAGGAATGATGTGGTCAGCTCTAACGAAGTTGGAAATGGTATCTTGACAGGCCCTCCTACTTGTCAAAGTTTTCTGTCATCTTAAAGATCATTAATTATTATAGGCGATGCTATTTTCCCATAGTAATGAGGAGTGATTGTGAATTGAGGGTAATAAGTGTTATGAAAAGACAAAGGTGCCATTACGAAGAAGAAACACAGATTAAATGGAAAAGTGTTTTTTCTACTTTATAAAGCTTCCCAAATTAAAACTATACTTGAATCCCTGAGTGTCTCATAACATTCTAGTAAAATATTTTGATAACACAATTTATACCTGAAATATGAAAAGAAATATATCTTAGCGTGCATATATCTTGCATGGCAATCCATTAATTGTGCAAACGGGAACAAAATTTATGATAAGCTTTTGGCTGTGTTTAAACTAATGTTCCAGCATGTGTAAAACTGAAATCTTTGAAAATTACATTTATACTCTTCAGTTGTCCAAATAATTGGCTTAGGAAATTCAGATAGGCTATTCAGAATAACCTTCGTTTGCTGGAAGTACAGGAGTTATATAGATGACTGTTGTTTAAAAAAAATAATTTACTAAAAATCAGATACCAAAACATTTATAGACCAGTTTGACCCTTACATATGTAAGGTCATCAGCTGAAGTCATTTTGCTAACTGATGTTACCCAAAGCACATGGCTTCTGTCATGTCCATAACTCACAGGTACTCAGAAAGGAGTAGTGAAATGAGGAGTAAGGAGCATATGCATAAGAATCATGAAATACTAGCCACTGTGACCACCAGCAATGCAAGTTACTACATCACAAAAAAAAACCCTATTCAAGTACATGCCCTATCAAAATGTCAATGTCTTTGTACAGTCAGCTTATTATAAACAGGAAGCAATAAAGAGAGAGATAATGAGAAAGAATCTAACTCCCCACAAACATCCATTTCCGCACAGCATCACCCAAATCACAGATTCCAATTTACTCTGAAATTGGTTCTGAAGTATTGCTCTTGCTGCTGGACAGAGAAGCCAGGGCCCAATACCTTCTAGGGGCACACTCTGACTGCAGGCAGACATGACATTTGAAACATTTCGAATTCCAGTGTTTGAAATTCCTTTGAAACACTTCAAAAGGCTAGTATACAAACATACAGGTGGGATGAAATACTCAACTCCAAAGCTTAACAAAAATGACCTGGGAGGAGCAGATGCTATTTTGAGTAATTTCATTCTACCTTATGTCTGTATCATAGGTTGGTCCTCCAGGCATCCTACAATGCAGAGCTCTTTCCAATCCCCTCATACTCACCACCTCAGGATGTCCCTCCATCCCAGCCACTTTTGCTGTCCCTCCCTAGGCTCCTAGTATTATGGCCACGGTTGGCTCCCCCATTCTGGACATTGCGGAGAGGAGAGCTTCAGATGTGGGGAGCGGAGCTGCAGGTCACCATAATCCTCTTTGCAGAGGAACATACAAACGTTAGATGCCACTTTGACTTATGAAATGCTTCATTTGGGAGGTGTGCCCCGGCGTTGTACATCTGCTTATGCCTGTTCACGGCTAAAACACTGTGTTTTTTTAACATTTCAAACCCTGTTATGTTTGAAAAGGTCTCAAATGTTACATTCATCTGCACCCTCTATCTCCTAAATCTGGAGCAACCCTCTCAGTATCTGGCCATACCGTTCAGCATCTACTTAAGGCCTGAATGTTGCTGGGTGTCCCACACTTCAAGAGAGGTGCAGACAGATTCTTCTTTCTGTGAGATAGGCAGACTTGCTTGTGAAAGTTGAACTTCAGCACTAGGCTGTTCAAAGGATGTTTTGCATTAACTGAATGAAAAAGCTAACCTCTTGCCCAAAAATGCAGCGTAGAGTCAAACTGCTGAGTACCAAAATATAAAAGGGAAGTTAAGCATCTGTTTGTAGAACAGACAAAGCAAAATAGCGTTAAGGAAATGGAAATTTCGTCTGCACAGCTGAATAAATGAGTGGTTATGCTCTTTTTATTATAATTTTTAATTTATTTTTTATTTTTGAGTCAGGACTTTTCTAGACAGTTGAGATAATATTTATCTATAACCTGCTTCAAGACCAAAACTATCTGCTTTCTATTTCTTTAAAATACTTAGGGATTTTCTAACTCACTTACTTGCCATGTATCTTTAGAACTGTGGACTTTCCAAAAAATGGGAAGTGGCCATTTTAATAACTTGAAGGGAAAAATTAAAACAAAACAAAGCCCCATGACCCTGTTAATTTTAACAGGGTCCAGGTAAAATTCCAGGTTTTTTTTTTTAATTTTTGCTAGTTTAAATACAATAAACTTTGTCATATCAAAATGTATTGGAATGCCTCATGTAATGCTCTATTAGAGGCTGAGGGAGAAGAGTTATTACATCACCACCACATTTTGGGCAAGCTGTCTTGAACTGGCATCAGAGCTATGACCTAAACATCAGCCTAATCCTGAATCTCCCTACACCAGCCATTTGGTGTGATTTCAATCTCCCTACACCAGACATTTGGCTGGTATATAAATGTCAGTTGGCATTAATGCAGCTAGTGACCTATTTTGTTTGGGGGCTTAGAGCTAAAACAGCACAATCTTTCCAAATTGTTAGCTAAAGTTGTTTAAAAAATCATTAGTTATTGGCTATAGTTCAGTCAACGTGATGATTAATTTGTTGATCTGGTATTATCTCACTGTATTTGCATATGCACATGCACATTTTATTTTGTGCTTTTGGCTTGGTTGTTCATTTAATAACATGTGTAACTTGGGACTCTGTCCATGTATATAAGGTCAGGGTTCAGACCTGCATGGCATAAGATGATAAAAGATTTTGTGAACCCACACAATGGGTCAGTCATAGAAATTGCCCCCATTGTCCTCACAGGACCATAGCACTGAATAACATACATAGGTTAGACAAGGTTCTTTCAATAAATATGATATCTTTTATTAAACCAACTCAAAGAGTTGGAAAAATTCTTCCTTGCAAGCTTTTGGGTACAAATACAATTCATCAGGCTGAGGAAATATCTGCAGTTGGTGTGTGCTCTTTCTGGATGGAATGAATAGTAAAGAAGCCAGAGGCTGGTATGCATGCAAAAAGGCAGTCAGTGAAGGTAGAAATTGAGGAGTCAGTGAATGAGAGACAGGTTGCCGCAGGGGCGGGGGAGGGGGATGATTGTAGCTGGTAGATAGTGGAGAGGTATCTGGAGAGTCAGATATGAGGTAGATTGTAATGTGTCATAAATCCAGTGTCTATATTTAGTCCATGGTTTTTTGTATCCAGTATGTTGATGAAGTGAAGTTTGTAGGGTCATCTGTGAAAGGTGTTTTGTAAGTTCCCTTTGAGGATTAAAGCAGACATTGCAGAAAGAGTGGTTTTCTTGTGAGAAATGTTATGATGTACATTGTATACATACATTTTCGGCTGTTATCAAAGGTCCTGATACAGTCTCAATTGTAGATGTCTCCATTTTTGCTATCTGATTTTCAGAGTCCTTCAAGATGGGCAGAACATCGGGAAACTTTACATTCTCCTGAGACCGCATGCAAAGAGTTTCTTTCTCCCTAAACTAGATGAGCATTATGGCTAGTGTAATTTACACTGTTCTGCTATTGGACCCAAGTAATTACAACTACAACTACAAATTAGCATAATACTTTATGATGTTGTGTATAAACCTCACACTGACAGAGTAGGGGTTAATGGAGCTAAGAAGCTCAATTAGCTGTCAGGTGCACCTGGAGCTGATCAGGTAATTGAGTTATTTTGAACATCTGCAAAGTAGAATAGTTAAGGAGTTAACAAAGGATTGCAAAAGCTCAGCAGGGGTGAATGATGATTCTATGGAGTCTAGCAGGGGTAGAGGCTGTTGTAAGACCTTTCAAGTTAGCATTCCAGCAAAACAGTAGGAAACTAGAGGAATCTAGGAAGGAGTAAAGCTTCAGCCTGAGGTGGTAAGTAGTTGTTTTCCTGAGTATTAAGGAGTATTTATACAGTGAAGACTGAATCTGAAAATTGCATAATACACCTGAAAAAAAAAATAGAGGGAAGTGGTTTAGAGTTAGTACAGTTCTGTAGTTGTAGCTATCTGGCTTAAGATATTTGCATTTCACTTCATGCAAACTGAAAAATATGTTATCCTGGACATTCAAAAGGAATCCTCCTATCCCCTTGTCTTTATTAACCTGGTTGTAAATATTAACAGGTATTTCATAAATATTAGTAACTTAAAAAAATCAAAGAAACTTTTGACACTCTTCTGTTTTCTACAGATTAACAGAACACAATGAGGTGTAGAACTACTCTATAAATATTAATGGATAAAGTATACCCATCTTTAATTTTTTATGAAAAAGTCTAATAGGAGCTCTTGTTTTACTGGCCATTTCCAAGAAAAGCAGGCATTTCTGGCCATCAACTTGAACTCTTTCTCATTTGTGAATGTTTCAAGTATGCCTGGTCTTATGCTTGCTTTATTAAAGAGAACCTACATTTTTATTTGTACATTGTCTGAATGATGCTTGAGAGAGAGAGAGCCTCAGTGAAAGCTGAACTTCGGGATAATTGTGTCTGCTGCTCTTAGGCTTGCTCATTCTGCTCAGTTGCTGAGGGTCTTATTTCTGGATTATGTTGTAAATAGTAGATACTTTAGTTCTATGCAGTAAGCTAAAAAATAGAAAGCATTTAAGGCTGTCTTCTTAACTAGAAAAAATCCTTTTTAACTAATTAGAGTTGGACAAATTGTGCATTTATTCTTATTAGGATGCTGGCAGCCTTCCATGTATGCCTCTCTCTTATATGCAAACACAATGAAAACAATACGGTATTTTCTATTATGTGTACAGATGAAGGTTCTAAGATTCTTTAAAAACACCTGCTGAATTATTTCTTGAACTTTTTTTGTGCACTACAACATTATGAAATGCATACTAAAAATAATCTAGGATGAAATACAGATAATGATTTGAGGCCAGTTGCTCATCTGGTGGAAATTGCCATAGTCTTACAGAAGTCAACAAATCTTCTCTGATTTCTGCTGGCTGAGGATATAGCCCAGAGATTTTAGATTTCCCTGACCTTGAGTTATGTGCTGTCAAATATTGCCTCATTTGACACTGAAGAGGACCTCCTTGATTGAGGCCTTCTAAGAGTTGTGTAGTCAAAGAAAAGTTCTCTCAAATGCAAAAAGAACATCAGTTAAAAGATATTTTTAACTATAAACTTTGTAGCTCACCTAAAAAGCTTGTTCTCAAAGGACTCTCTAGTGAAACCAGTTGTGTTAACAGCAGTACTAAAAGGCTATGTTTTCCAAACTTTTTTAGGAAAAGAAATAAAGGAGATTCCTTTTCTAAAATGGTAGGTAGAAGAAGTAATGATGAAACCCCATGTTGCCTGTTTAAAAAAAGGGAAGTTACAATTACTCTTCAAAAGCCAAATTCTGGAAATCTGTTCAGTCTAACTGACCCACATAATAGAATTTTCTGAGAGGCCTGGGGTTGGGGGATCACTTGAAGGAGAAGAAAAAAGAATTCCTGAGACTTCAGTAACTTTTATGTATCTGTTCTGTAGGCTAGGCACAGAAGTTACACAAATTGGTTCAAGAGATCAGGAACTGGCTTAAATCTGTGACAGAACAGAAGCTCAGTGCATATAAACCAGTCTCAAGATGTCTGAAACTGGTTTCAGACAAGACTGGTTGAATGTAGTATCAGACTTAACCTGGCTTGACTCAAATCAGTTATGTAATGTCCTTCCCAGACCCCTTCCTGGTTCAAGTTAAATCATAATCACCCAGCATGCTTTCTAGCCCTGGGCTGGGCTGGGCTGTCTGCTCCCTAGCTGGAGCAGTGAGGACTGCCTGACAAAGGGCTTGCAACCCAACTGGGGATGCAGAGCAGTTTACAAGGGGCAAGTGGTGGACTGCCCCTCCTCCCCCACCCCCCCCAAGCAAACCCTGGCTGGGGCCTGGGGCTAGAGGGTAGGGGCATTAAACATTCCTTCCCCTGCTCAAACTTCCTTCTAGCTACAACTGTGGACTAGAAATCCCAGAGGCACCTGGAAGCAGGAAGAGAAAGTGATGAGCAACCCTGCAGAGTCCTACTACTGTAATTCTGGGCTGCAAATCCCATAGACCTCAGGGGCAGCAGGAAGAGGAAGTGAATATACAGCCAGTGAGCCATGCCCTAGCACCTCTGGTTTCTGCCCTGAGCCACGGCAGCCATGTGACTACATTTTCTGAATCAAAGGCTAATTCTATTTTCTTCTGTTTCAGTTTAACCTGTGCAGCTTAAACTAACCTGTAAAGACTGAATTGATTCAGCCTTGGGCTTTTTGACTATTTACTTAACTGTAGAGTGTAAATATGACTAGGAATAGTGCCATTAACCCTTATTTAACTAATCCTTCCTTTTTAATTTTTTTTTATTTGTAGTTTGGCTAAGGCTGGATGAATTTTAATATGTGTGAGATCAATGTGTACCAGAAACATGATGATGGGGGGGAAATATATATGTAATGTTATGTAGCAAAGGTAGAGAAGTACAGAAATTGATGTTCAATTTGGAACCCAATTTTACATTTCTCATATTAAGTTGTAGTAGAAAATGGTAACATTTCTCTAAAAAAAACCAAAAAAAACCAATTGTCATTGTAATTCCAACCTATTTCAAACAAAGAACTACTACAAATTTTACCTGAAGGCTTGCTCTTGTGAGACTTATTTTTTTGATCAAGGTACAATGTATATCTCTAGAACTTTTTTACTCTGAATTCTTTTAGTCAATTGAAGTGTTTACAGTTGTGTAAATCTTGCCTAGGTAAGAGCTACAGTGCTGATGTATAAAGTGATATTTATTTCATAACATGTGCTTTAATGTGGCTCAATTTTTCTCTCTTGTAATCGTGTTTTATGGCATTGTATTGGTTTGAGTTCCTTCAGATGAATTTTGCTGTTGGATATTATTCCTAAAAAAGATTTGAGTGAGTTAAAACCTGTGCACAGACACCAAGTCAGTATTAAAGGTAATTTTTTAATGTAGCAAGTGCTCTCATAAATGGCTAGGTATAATGTGGCCATTTATGGCATTATCACAAACTGTTGTCTCTTCCCCTCCTTACATGGCCCTCTAATTTGCCCCTTTTTACAAGGAAGAAAAGGGAAGTGGAGAAGCTGTGATCTTTTTGTCCCTTGCTGTTGAAGCCCTTTTCTTACATGGATATAAGATCTCTAGCAGGGAGAATGAGCAGAAAGAAGAAAGCTAAACCCAGGAAGTGGATACCATGAATAGGCTTGGGTTAGCCAGACTGGATAAAAAGCAGGCTAAGAGCAAATAGGCTGTGAAAGGTTGATCTAGGGGCAGGACCATTCAGGGCCCTCAAGAAAGGCTGGTGCTCAGAAAGTACTAAAGGTGCTGAGTAACAAATACAAAGAACATTGTAGGGGCTGTTTCAAAAGCTAGCTTTTAAGAAGGCCTGCAGGCTGCCTGCAAAGGGACTTAGGGGAAGCTTGGTCCTGAAAGGTGGTAGGCTATTGTAAATGAAGCTCATTCTCCTTCAGTGACCTGATTGCTGAATTGGCATAAAGATATGGGAGGCAAGTCAAGCAGGGAAGCTGAAAGACCTGGTTTGAGTAGGGACCATAAGGACTAAACCATGCCTGTGTTGCCGGCACAAGGTGCCTGAGGGAGGCAACAATTGGGTTCGTTGCCCGGTGTGTGTCGCGACGAATAAACACACTGGGGGGGAGAAGCAGACAGAGTTTATTTGAGCTCATGTAAAAGGCACAGGGATACTGTATGGTCTCAAGTCCTGCGCACTTAACCCTGCAACAGTGGGATCTTTATACCTGGGTCAGTTTTCCTAGTGATTTTACCACCAGCTGGCCCCCCTCTTCCTCCCTTTCCCTCCTCCCTTCTCTCTCTGAGCGGTGCCCTTGCATTCCACAGATAACAGTTTTAGCTCGCCTATTTTCCAGAAGGACAGGAGATTGCAGGCGCCATAGAAAGGGTTACAAAGTTTGGGGAAAGGGGGGGTCCTGGCTCATCTGAGCCCAGAGCAGAAGGACTTCCTCGACGCTC
>NW_017728950.1:4617153-4641094 GCF_001723895.1 Crocodylus porosus | reverse complement strand
CTTTATATGGTGGAGGTGTTAAAGCCAAAGGGGACGCTGACTCTGGCATTACAGTGGCTGGGGGGGAATGCTGAGACTCAACACTGACAACTACTGATCCTGTTGGAGTCAAATTACACTTCTGCAAAATATCTGTCTTATTTCTTAAAGCCATAAACAATTGTGCATACAAATATTCATTCCACTTACCCATCCGCTGACAAAACAGGAGTAATTGGAGGATTGTATTGTAGTTAATTGACCTTTCCGGAGGCCACCTTTCCTGATCTTCCAGTTGATATTGAGGCCATTCCACTGTACAGAACCTTTTAAGATTATTTTTAGTCATTAAATCTGACTTAAACAGTTTCTAATTAGTCAGAATGCATTCTAAGGGTGTACACCATGCCCTGCCAACCGTACTCTGTCCCTGCCCCATATTCTAGGGAGACACTGGGCATCCCCAGGTCCTACAGGGAGACACTGGGCGTCCCCAGGTCCTAATAGACAATGCTCAGACTGCTGAGCTTATCCTACCTTATCCAAGGGACCGGTTCCACACCGTCGCCCACAATCGCTTCTCCACTATTAGAGCACGTTGCACCGTCGTGCCCTCTGGGGTCGATCAAACCACGTCTCTGCCGAGGCCCCCGATGAAACCACCGGTGCGCGCTGGGCGTTGGTTGTTGCCGCAAGTCGTCGACCCCAGGAGGGATCCAGGCAAGGCGAAATGTTAGCCTCGAGCCCCACGTTGGGCGCCAAAAACCGTTGCCGGCACAAGGTGCTCGAGGGAGGCAACAATTGGGTTCGTTGCCCGGTGTGCGTCGCGACGAATAAACACACTGGTGGGGGAGAAGCAGACAGAGTTTATTTGAGCTCAAGTAAAAGGCACAGGGAGACTGTATGGTCTCAAATCCTGCGCGCTTAACCCTGCAACAGTGGGATCTTTATACCTGGGTCAGTTTTTTCCTAGTGATTTTCCACCAGGTGGCCCCCCTCTTTCTCCCCTTTCCCTCCTCCCTTCTCTCTCCGAGCAGTGCCCTTGCATTCCACAGATAACAGTTTTAGCTCACCTGCTTTCCAGAAGGACAGGCACCATAGAAAGGGTTACAAAGGTTGAGGAAAGGGGGGGTCCTGGCTCGTCTGAGCCCAGAGCAGAAGGACTTCCTCGACGCTCATGGTCTTCCATCCCTCTGAGTTACCTGGGGTTATGTCCAGTGACACCAACACCTGAAAACAAAGGTATCCGAGAGCAATCAGATGGTTCACAGAGGCTGCATGTAGCTGACTGGGGAGGGGTGCAGGCAAGAGAAGGCATTTTGGCTATTTGGCAATTGTATTATATATAAACCCCTATCTTATCTTGGATTGCCCTCTTTGCTCTATCCTTATAGGACACACATCTCTCATTATTACATTACTTACTCCTTACAGTGCTCCCCCAAATACACTTCAAAAAAATTTGGGGGGGCTCCTTTCTTTATAGTCTCTTTCTTATTCCTTTTAGATGATGAACCTTCTCAACTGGATCCTGAAACTCCCCTATTTTTTTCTTTGCTTGTTCTCAGCAGAGCTAGGATAGCAAATCTTGGGTGTAAGAAAGCTGTGTTGGGTATGGGACAAACATTGCATTTGGAAATCTAGAATGTGGTATCACAAGTGCTTGTATATTACTGAAATCCTTTACTCATATAACCCTTTGCTAGATCTTCCCAACGAAACAATTATATCTTAAATGAATTTAGCCTTGTGTGTGCATTCAGATATAACAGTTTAAGAAGATACTTTCTTTATATAATTTAATGAAATTGATGGTATAGTCCACCATTTATTCCATTTCCCTTATTCTATAGTATACCATATTCCACCCCCCCCCCACCAAAGATAGCTTTACTATTCTTTCTTAATAAGCAGTTTATCCAGTGCATGTTATCTCTTTTCGTATTTAAAAGTAGCTTTTGCAAGTAATGCAAGCTGGTCAGTTTTCCAGGATGGAGGGAGATGTTGCATCAAGCTACTTGAAGAAAAGGTGGTTTAAAAAAAAGAGTAAGCACAGAATAAAAATGGATCCATTTGACTTTCTGCTGCATAATCATTCAGCTTGTTACTGAAGGGAAATGCCACTTATACCTTCTAAATTCAAAAATAACATCTTGACTGCTTAGGTACACAATTTGAAATGCTGGGAATACCATGGCTGCATAGTTTTTTTATTTTCTTAGGTGGCATTGCTTACTCATGATATAGCAAGTACTCAATATTTGTTTGCACAAGCCACAGATCTTTTGCTACTTAATTTGGGTCAAAAGGTCTTGATTTATGATCTGTTTGATAAATACAACTTCACTTTGCAATCCTGCTATTACTGTGATTTATTGGAGGCATTTCATTTGTTGCAGCTACTACTTCTATGTGCAGGATAATTTCACTGAAGGAACCTGAGCTAGGTATTTGCTTCACCATCAGCCTGAAATAGCTTTTGTCTGGGAAAAGAACATTTGTGTGATGGCTCAACCCATGCCATGGTATAGTATGGTATAGAATTTTTTTTTCTTTTAAATCACTGTACATTTCCCCCCCTCCTCTATGGTTTCTTATGTGGACAGTAAGATGTTTCTTGGAGTGTGGACAGATGTAAAAATTGAAACTTCTTTTAGCATTATTCCTACGGAATAAAGGCACTAGACTTCAGCAAAGCAAATCTGAGCTAAATCAGGAAACTGATGGTCAGGATTCCCTTGGAGACATGCTTAGAAGGGAAGGAGTCCAGGAGAGCTGGCTGTACTTCAGAGATGCCCTTTTAAGGGTACAGGAGCAAGCTATTCCAGTATGATGGAAGAATGTGAAATGTAACAGATGATCAGCTTGGCTAGATGGCAATCTCGTCAATGAGGTGAAACTCAAAAGGAAATACTACAAAAAGTAGAAACACAGTTGTAGTACTAGGGGGAAAGTATTGCACAGATATGCAGGGAGAAAACTATGAAGGCTGATGTGAGCTAGTTACAGATGATGAAGATAATACTGAAGTATTTAATGCCTCTTACTCCAGCAGTCACACAGGTGGCAGCAAAGATGGAGAAGGAGTCAAAAAGCCTAGAGTAATGGTAGAAGAGGTTAGGGATTACTTACTAGATGATTTTCCATCAGTAGGCCTGGATGGGGTTAATCCTAGGGTAGTGAACAAATTGGCTGGGGTAATTTCAGAGCCCTTAGCAATCCTCTTCTGAGACTTGTGGAGGTTGGGTTAGGTTTTGAATGATTTGAAAAAGGGCGAGTATAGTGCCCATCTTTAAGAAATGGAAGAAGAATGACCCAGGGAACTACATACCAGTCGCGCTGACCTTAATACCTGGAAAGATCATGGAGCAGGTTCTCAAGCAATCCATTTTGAAGCATCTAGGATAACAGAGATCAGGAACAGCCAGCTTGCATTCATCAGGAGCAAGTCATGTCAGACCAACCTGAGTTCCTTCTATGATGAAGTGACAAGCTCCATGGCTTGGGTGGGGTGGCACACAAGACAATAATGGATGTCATACTTTTATTTTAGCAAGGTTTTTAAAATTGTTTCAAGACATTCTCATTAAGAAGCTAAGGAAGTACCTACTAAACTACAGTACTGTTAAGTGGATGCAGAACTTTCTGGATCATTGTGCTCAATAAGTAGTTGTCAATGGGTCAGTATCTATTGGAGAGAAGCTATCAAGTGGAGTACCCTGGGGGGGTCTGTCCTGAGTCTGGTTTAACATTTTTAATTGGATGATATAGTACTGAGTGCACCCTAAAACACTTGTAGATGACACCAGGTTAGGTGGAGTTGCAGGGTGGGATCCAGGATGACCTGATTAAATTGGGGAAATACTCTTAAATCCACCAGATAAGACTCAACAAGGACACGTGTAAGGCTTTGCACTTGAGGGAGAATAATTGCATGCACAAGTAAAGATTAGGAAACAACTGGTTAGGTTCCAATACTATTGAGAAGGATGTGGGAGTTATAGCAGACTATGAGCTGAAAATAAGCCAACAGTATGCTTGTGTTGCAGAAAAGGCAGAAGGATACTGGGCTGTATTAACAGCAGTGTCACCTGCAAGTCAAGGGAAATGATGCTTCCATTTTTTGCTGCTCTCTTCTCCAGGTGAGGCCTTGCCAGTGCTGCCCTGTGTCCAGTTTTCGGTCCCACACCTTAAGAAAGATGCAGGCAGACTGGAAGGAATTCAACACAAAGCCATAAAAATATATTGGAGACCTGGGAAGCACGACTTACAAGGATAGACTGAAAGAAAGAGCATTGTTTAGTCTAGAGAAGAAAAGACTGAGGGTGTGGGGTATTTGAAAAGTTTAAGTATCTGAAGGGTGATAAGATAGAGATCGACTTTTCCCTGGCTGTAGGGGACTGAAGCAATGGCTTCAAGCTGCAGCAAAGTAAATTTAGGTTGGAGATGAGGAGGAACTTTCTGACTCTTATGACAGTGGTCAAGCACTGGAACAGGCTACCTAGGGAAGTTACAGAAATTCCATGCTTGGAAGTGTTCACAAGGAGGTTGGACAGACAATTGGCTGGGATCGTTTAGTTAAGGATGATCCTGGCTTGAGCAGGGAGCTGGATTAGGTGACCTCATGGGGTAGGGACAGACATTACACACAAACCAGTTTAAGTGTTCAGAAACTGGCTGAAACTTGTAACAGAACAGACATTCAGTGCACAAAAACCAGTTTAAGAAAAACCTGGTTGAATGTAGTATAGCTGACTTAACTGAGCTCAAGCCAGTTTACACAATGTTTGTCCCAGACCCCTTCCTGGTTTAAGTTCAATTGGAGTCCTTCAGCACTGAAGCATGCTCTCTGGGTGGGGCTGTGCTCTCTGCTCCGGAGCAGGGATGGTTCTGCTCTCTAGCCTGAGCAGAGATGGGACATGGTGAGACATTGCCTGGCATGGCTCCACTAAGGCAAAGTGGGCGGGGAGGGGATTAATTCTTCTGTCCTTCCCCACCGCAGCCAGGGTTTGCTTGTTTGCTGGGGAGCACAGGGGAAGGGGCAGTGGCAGTAGCCCCTGGGGCTAGCAGACCACAGCTGCAGGGCAGAAGGAACAGAGAGGAATTAACCCTTCCTCCATAGTGGGGCTCTGCCTGGGCTATGTTCTGTGCTGGGGGGGGACACTTTTCCACCTCCTCCAGGGGGCAGTTCTGCGGTGCTACAGGGGGGCACTTGGTCCTCTTCCCACCTCTCCCCCAACTGCTTTGAGGTGGGGAGGGGGACCCTGGAAGACTGCTCAGACTCACATGGGTACTCTTCCCCCTGTTTCTCCCCTGCTGCTGTGGAGTGGGGAAGGGGGCTCTATGCCAGGTTGCCTGGTACCAGAGGGGGACTCTTTTCCTTACTCCCCCCATCACTGTGGTACAGTGAGGGGCTGCTCTGCAGTGCTACCTAGGCTGCCCCAGCTGGGGTGCAAGGGGTGGCTGTAACCGAGCTGCAGCTGCTGGGTAGCCCCAACCCATGGCCTGGATTGGCCAAGGCAACCACACACTGAGGCCAGGCCAGTCTGCGTTGTCAGAGTGGGGCCATCCCCAGCATCTGTGACTTGGTTACAGCTGCTCCCATGACCCAGCTGGGCTAAACTAGGCTGCAGCACATGGAGCACCCCCTCCCCACTCCACACCAGTGGGGGCCAAGGGGAGGAGGATGGGGAAGAGCCCCCCCCCGGGGCCATACAGCCCCCTTCCACACTCCATGGTGGTGGGGGAGGAGGAGGAGTAAGATTCCCCCTCCAGGGCTGGGCAGCCCTACAGAGCCCCCTCCCCACCCCATGGTGGCAGGGGGGATGAGGAGGGGGAAGAACCCCCACCCGCACTGAACAGACCCCCCCCCCACCCAACAGTGGTGGGAAAGAGGGAGGCGGGGGAAGGAGTTTCCTTCTGACGCCCAGCAGCTCTGCATTCCAGGATTGCTCCTGACTGTCAGGGAGCCACTGGGGCAGGCAGAACTCTCCCCTCCTCCCCTGCCACAGTGGTCTGGCCATGCTCCCTCTTTCTGCTACCCTCTGTACCTTGCAGGACAAGGTTTGGGTTTAAACCTCTTCTCAGTTTTACTCGGGGCTTCCCAGGCCTGGCCACTTCCCCGCCCCCCGCATTCAGCTCGGCTTCCCTGTGGCAGGCAGGGAAGGCCTGCTCTAACATCCTCAGGCTTCTGGCCTGAGCCACTGCAGGCATGTGCCTGCATTTCCAGAATGAAAGGGAACATCTATCCACTTGCAAACTGGTTCAATTTTTGAAGGTTAGACTCCAGACCACCAAACCAGAGGGAGGAACTCTATCTGGAGTTCACGTGAGAATTGATTGAGGCTGCACATGCACATGATATGGTCCTCATGGGCAATTTTAATTATCCAGACATCTCTTGGGAGGAACACTCAACCAAGTCGGATCAGTCGTAATCCTTCCTGACCTGTGTTGAGGAGCTCTTCCTGACTCAGGAGGTGCATGGGCCAACCAGATGTGACGCTCTGCTAGACTTGGTCCTGGCCAAAAGAGATGACCTGGTGACAGAGTTAAATTTTGAGGGAAATCTGGGTGACGGCAACTGTGAAACCATCATGTTCACTGTGTGATATAAGGCAGACAAATCAGATAGCAGCATTGAAGTCTTGGATTCAAATTTCAACATGATGGCCCACATTCCACTGTTTTCCATGATGGCATGCATTTGCAGGGAACAGATAAGGCAGGCTAAAGTGGCAACCAAACTTAGATTAGCAATGGGAACCAAGGACAACAAGAAGTCCTTCTTTAGGTACATGGAGAACAGGAGGAAAACAAATAGGAGTGTGGGGCCATTGCTCAACAACTTGGGAGAGCTGCTTCCCAGCACACAGGAGAAAGCTGAACTTCTGAATGACTACTTTGCCTAAGTCTTTCACCAGACCAAGGGGAAAACCATGGTAGGAAGGTAGAGTAGAGGATAAACATGGTAGGAATAATTGCCTTCCTACTATAGATGTATACACCAGTTCTACAGCAAATTTTATTAATCGGTTATACGAGTCAGCAGGACTGGATGATTGTCATCCAAGAGTGCTGAAGGAACTGGCTGAAGTCATTTAAGAACCCCTGGTGAAACTCTTCCACAACTCATGGCACTCTGGAGAAGTCCCTGAGGACTGGAAGAGGGCCAGTGTTGTGCCCATTCAAAAGAACACTAGAAGGGAGGACCCGGGTAACTGTAGGCCAGTCAGCCTAACTTGCATCATGGGGGGAAAATCCTGGAAAAGTTCATCAGGGAATCTATTTGTGATAAGCTTGCAGAAGGTAAAGTTCTGAATGACAGCCAGCGTGGCTTCATCATGGGCAGGTCTTGTCTTACCAACTTCATCTCTTTCTATGACCAGGTAATTTGCCACCTGGACACAAGAGGAGGTTAATATTGCATACCTAGACTTCCAAAAGGTCTTTGATCTAATATCCCACAATGTCCTCATGAGAAAGTGGGAGCATTGTGGGCTTAACACTGAAACGGTCAGGTGGGTGAGAAACTGGCTGCAGGATGGAACCCAGAGAGTTGTACTGAACAGATCTGTGTCATCCTGGTGAGAAGTGGACAGTGGTGTCCCTCGGGGGTCAGTGCTCAGTCCAGTACTTTTCAACATCTCTTTTTATTAATGATTTGGATGTGGGGGTGAAGAGCTCACTTGCCAAGTTGGTAGACAACACCAAGTTATGGGGAGGCGTGGTCACACTTGAAGATAGGTTGTAGTTACAGGTAGACCTAGACAGGTTAGCAAGTTGGGTGGATCGGAATCTAATGAAGTTCATCAGTAAAGTGCTCCACCTTGGAACGAGGAACCCCCAACACACCTATGGGCTTGGCAGCACCAAACTGACTAGCACCATGACTGAAAGGGACCTGAGGTTAATAATAGACCACAGTATGAATATGAGCCAGCAGTATGATGCTGTAGCCAGTCGGGCAAATAATACTCTGGCATGCATCAATTGATGCCTCTCCAGCACAACCAAGGAGGTGTTTCTTCTGCTCGACTCAGGACTTGTGAGACTGCAGCTGGAGTACTGTGTGCAGTTATGGGCATTAAGAAGGACATGGACACGCTTGACAGAGTCCAAAGAAGAGCCACCCATATGATTAATCTTGAAAGGCAAGCCATATGAGGAAAGGCTGAGGGATCTGGGACTCTTCAGCCTGAGGAAAAGAAGGCTGAGAGGGGACCTGGTAGCAGCCTACCACTACACAAGGGGAGGACATCAAGGGTTTGGTGAGTAAGTGTTCACTAGGGCACCTGAGCAGAAAATCAGGAGTAATGGCCACAAACTCCTAGAAGATCAACTCAGACTCAACATTAGGAAAAACTTTTTCACTGTCAGGGTGTTCCAGACTGTGGAATAAGCTATATCCAGAGGTGGTGCAATTGCCTACCCTAGAAATCATCAAGAGGAGACTAGACTGTCACCCTGTGGGGGTCATCTGATCCCCTTCCCCCCCCCCCCGTTATCTTTCCTGCTTGGTGCAGGGGGCTGGACCTGATGATCTTCCAAGGCCCCTTCCAGCTTTACAATCTATGAACCTGCAAAGATTTAATCAGTTCAGACTTGGCCTTTTTGAATGTCTGTCCCTAGCTATGAAAGTTTACCTGGGTGAAGCATTCGCATTTCCCTGGATGAAGGATTTCAAATGCTACAGCTTCCTCTTCAGGGGGAGTGCTAGAGGAGGCTTCAGTAACTTGCACTTCAGTTCTACACTTCCCTTTCCCCTCCCCACTTTTTGTTTTTTACCCTTGGTTTCAGGTGCTGCTTTCTCCCTCCATCTGCTCTTATTCCTGCTTCTGCTTCCCCCCCTGCCTGAGAGGGTGGGAGGGGGGTCTCTCTAGCTACCCCCACCTTCTAGCTTTTGCTTCTTGCCCTACCATCAGTGCTGTGGCATGATAATGGTAGTGTCAGTAGCAATGAATAATATAGAAAAAGCAATGCCAGGTTAATTTAAATAATAAAGGGAGGAAGGGTAAGGCTCTACTTAGCTTCCATTACTAATTGATGCAAAAGTAATGGAATTCATTCGGGCACAAGCTTCAGACCAGGACATTCCTACTCCCTGCAAGGACTTAAGCAGTCTCTCTGCCCCTAATCCAGCCCACACAGCCTTGAGCACCCCAAAACAAGATTAGTTGTTCTTTCTCCAGTTTGCACAGCCCTGAGCACCCTGAAGTTATTCAGATGTTCCCTTTCCAGACTCTGCAGCTCTCAGGCTGACACTCTTCTATCATGGCTGCTGCATCCATCCATTCCAAGCTTGTCTCCCTCTGTCTCTTATTACCTGGTCAAGGGACATTATGTTTACATACCAGAAGATTAAACTACTCTGGCTTCAGGTTTCTTAATCCTTTCTCTGCACCTGTACAAGTTAGTCAGGGAAATAAGACATTTAACATTATTAGAACATTTACACATTTAAAACAAAAATATTACAGTAACTTTGTAGTGTGAAAGTTCATAGCAGGCATGGTTGACAAAGTGTTCTTTATACATCACATTAACTTATACTCTTTTATATAATTTGTTCAATACATTTTAATTTTATATCTTGTTCTTTTATTCCTTTAGTACTCTGATGTGGGAAATATTTAATTAATATTTTAAAAAGGCAAATCATATTTCAGTATCTTGATGGAATTCTCTGGTTTGGCTTATGCATTATAGACACAGTGGCCATGTCTACACATGCTTTTAATGTGCCTTAAATTTTAAATCCACTTAAACTAATGCATATTAAGTAGGTTTTGGCAAGTGTTCACATGTGGTAGGACTTGGGAACTAACTTTAGTTCCAAGGCAGTCCAGGCCTACCATATGCCCCGGTGGCCACAATGGGGAGCTTCAGTTTCCAGACACGTGGCTGCCCACACTTGGTAGCCATGCTGAAGCCACAGCCAGCTGCTAGCACACGGTGGCCATCTTTAAAAGCACACTCTCCATACAGTGACTGCTGCTGTGACACAGGAAGTGTCATGCCAGAGTGCCAGACACGGGCAACATATGCCTGGTCTTCCCCTGCTGCAGCTGAACTTCCCTGCTCCTGGCCCTTGTTCCTAGGGACAGGCTTTTTGACATCTCAGGGTTGCTGTGGCTGTTCTGCTTGCCTGCTGTCATTCCGCATGCCTAGTGCTTGGCCACCTGGTGCTACCTGACTACCCCACCTGTTCCAGCCACCTGCTGGTTGACTGTAACATGGACTCCAGGGCCCCCACCATCATGCAGCTGCTGCTGGCAACCATGGGCTCCAGGACACCTGGACCCCCACCTACCATCACCTTCCTGTCCCACCATCCCCACAGTTTCTGGGCTTGCTACGTTAGCCAGGGTTCATGGCAGCATGGTGTGCTGCAGGAATGGGATGTCAACCACCTCCTGAAGACTCGCTGCACTAGTTCTGGCCTCATCTGGAGTAGCAAGACATGGAGGTGCTACTGCCCACACACCCCCTACCCACCCCCAGTACCACTCTCTGGACATGCCTGCTTTCAATAAAAACTTTTTTTTATTCCCCTCATCCTTCCCCACCCACCAACAACAGAAACCCCCCACCCTTCTATCAGACTGAAAACTAAGGACAAGAGGCCAAGTCTCTGAGTCCCAGAGTGAGAGGGTGTGTGTGGGGTTGCCCAGGGTGCAGAGCCTGGTGACAGGTGCTAGCACCCTGAAAATGGACAGTTCTCCCATGGGCTCATGGCCCACAGCAAATGCCAGGGGCTCCTGTGGGTGAGAGGCAGTGAAGGTCCTTCTGTGGGGATGTGGGTGCCACTGACCAGTTGCTGCTGGGTGCTGCAATTCCACTGGCTGCCACTGGCCAGTTGCTATTGGAGAATCTCCACAAGGTGCTGCTCCAGAGCCTCCAGCCAGGCCCAGTGCACCTGCTGCACCCAGCCTCATGCCTCCTTCTGGGCAATATCTTTCTCCTGCTTGGCCACAAGTCCCTGGTGCATTTCTGGCACAGCCAGAATGTCAGGGAGGCTCTAGTGGTGGGTGATAGCAACCCTGAGGTGACTCTCCTGAAGGGTTCTGCAGCCTCTTCTCTTATGCCTAGATGTTGGCAAGAGACGGAAGCCTTTAGTGAGATTTTACAACATTGCAGAGCTAACATATTCTGCGTCTAAGACCCTGAACTGCCTGGCTTCAGATCAGGGGTTGGCTATGCTTGGATGCCCTGGGACCATGGTAAGTTGGCCAGGCAGGCCTGGGCCCAGGCAGCTACTGCCTGAGCTCCCCATCCCCACTTGTTTGCATGGAGCTAGCAGGCTTCTGGGTGCTGGCAGCAGGTAGCCTGCCTCCTTCCCAAGGTAGGCCAGGCAAAGCTGCTGGCAGTACCTGCTCCAGACCCTGCCCTGCCCTGCCCCTACCCCCTGCCCTCCCATGCCAAACACTCTTCTGTGCTGCCACCCAGCCCACACTACTTGGGCTCAAGGTGTGCAGGGTTTCCAGACAACTGGGGTGTGGGGCTGGCTGTGCTCTGACCCTCCTTGTAGGGGGCTTCTCTGGGGAGGCACCCAGGGCCTCCCCCCCACCATGATGTCACTGTACCCTGAGCATGCACCTGTTCCAGGTGCTCCAGGTAGTGTACGATGAGCTGTTTGTGCAGGCAGCAGGCTGCCTGAGCCACTGTGCCTTGCTGCTGCTGCTGCTGCTGATGATCATACACTCCTAGTTCAGGACCCTAAGCTATGATGGTGCTGGAAGCAAGCCTGGAATTCCCTACATAGGCAACTGGTAGAGGGTGCACAGGGGTGCACTTGCCCCCGCCTAAAGGGGCTGGTGCCCACCCTAATGGCTGACACTGATGCTGTCAGTAGTGTTGGTGCCCTCCCAACAAGGCTGCTACTGTTGGCGGCTTCTGTGCCTCCTCCCTCCCCAGATTCAGGAAGCAGCAGTCATTCATGGTTCTCTGCTGCCACCTGGTGGGCTACCTGTCACAGTGCTACATGCCTGTGGGTCCCTGGTGCTGAGGAGGACATTGGTGCCAGCATCGATCCTCATTGTGTGAAAGACTTGTGCCCACCCAGCTGTTGGTACATGGGTTGCTTAGTAATTTCTGAACTGTGTCCTGCCAGTATAGGCAATTGTCTGTGCCTGGTGTTCATGGCCTGCATTGCATGTTGGGCCCGTGCACTTGCCCCTGCCTGGGAGGAGCTTGTGGCTGGAGATGGCAAAGCTAGCTGCTCCTTGTGGTTGGCTGTGGGGCTGGGCCAAAGGTGAGGCATCTTTTGGGGATATGGGTGGAGCCACTGGGTGCAGTACCTGGGGAGGTGGGTGGGAAAGGGTGCTGAAGGCCCATGGGCTCCTCTTCCAGTCACCCGGGCAGGGTGTGAATGAGACTGGGCCTCCCCTGTTGGTGGCACATGCAAAGGTGTGGTCTGTCTCTCTCGGGGTGCCAAAATGTGGATCAACTTCTGTATGAAGGGCATGGTCTTATGGGCATTACCAGACCAATGATTGAAATCAGTTATGGCCACCCACCATGCCCTCAAGGCCTTGGCCTTCATATGGTACTGTTGTGCCATCCAGGAGTGGGGTCCATGGGAGTGATTGGGGGGCAGGCAGTTCCTGCAGGGGCCTGGTAGGTTCTGAGAGAGTTTGGCAGGATCAGAGGGGCTTATGGGGTCCGTGGAAGAGCCTTGGGAGGTGACAGGGAACACTTTTGATCTCCCCTGAGACTCCAACCCCCCCGTGATGCTTCCTGAGATCGTGACATCCAGAAACATTGATAAAACCAGCACCTACATTGGCTTGTAGTATGGGAGTTTGGGCATAGAGGAAGGGATGGCTGTTCTTTGGAAGATCAGGGGGACTAAAAATAGCTCAGTGCCAGGGCGTGGGTAGGAAAAATGCATCCCTGAGACTCGGGCCAGGGATTGGGTTTTCCCAGCCTTGGGGTTACACAGGTGACAGTATAGAAGTTCCATTCACCAGTCTAACCTAGGTTAACTGTCAATTAAGTTTGAATGTACATTGATCCAGGTCTTTCTTAGACTGGGTTCCACCATTTAACAAATCAAGTGGCCATTTTTAACCTGATCCAACTTCTTCAATGTCTGCATTTAGCCCAAATTAAAGCAAGAGGGAAGTGCAAACAATAAAGAAGACAGCAACTTCACTGAAGTATCTTCAAGATGTTCTTTCTGCTAAATTCAGTGCAAGAAAAAGTAACACAATTTTTGCTCCAAGAAGAATTTACAATACTTTTTACATTTCAAGTAATCCAAAATAAAGTTTTAATTGATTTCCTTCCCCCCTCCCCCACCCTGCTTCTTTCCTCTCTTAGGTTTGCTATTGGTTCTGCCTAATGGAACAAGAAGCTATCTGTGTCAATGATGAAGTTTTATTAGAAATAATTTGTAGTAACATATCTAAGACTAGTTTACGATTTTTTTTTCGCTCTTTTATAACTTTTTGTTGTCTTAATGGTAGAACAATCTAGTGCTACAACTCTATTGGAAGCCTTTAGCAAGACTTGCAATAATTCTTTAAGTAGTATTAAAATGTCTATATGATCTGGAGGGATGTTTTAATAAAAGAAAATTGTATTAGTGACTGTTGCACTGAGCACAAACTGGGTGACAGTTTTAAATTGTGTCCTATTGCAAGGGCTATTAGACCCAAATAGAATAATGGCGACGGTGCATCATTCTTTGAAATATCACTTTAATCCAACAGAATTTATACAAGGCTAAGTTTTCTTTGTAAGGCAAATGAAAAGGTGGAATTGTTCAAAAGTGGAAATGAATATGATAGCAATTTTCTTAATCCTGCAGTCCTTATTCAGATAAAACGTTTATGGAAGCAACTGAACTGTTTGCATCATGTACAGTGTTGGGCAGTTTTCATAGAATAGGAGAATCAGTGACTAGCAGACTGAACAGTTGTGGTTACAAAGAGCTTTTCTTTTATAAGGCTTTATATTTCCTTATAAAAACTACCATTACTTTTTAATTCAAGTAGACAGGTTTGAAAGAAACTAAAAAAAGGGGTCTGAGAGGTGGGGGTGGTGTTCCCCCCATTCAGTTACTCAGCATAGAAATGGTTACAGAGGCTTAAAATAGTTAAAATTTGACAAATGGAGGAGATCCTCACTTGTCACAACTAAGATAGGTGAGTGAGCACTGCAGACTGAAAAGGAAAGCCATAAAACAAATGAAATATGATGGAAAGCACACTATATTAAATCATTATTATTAAGTACTTGGCTATTTAGCCTAAGGAATAATATATGGAACAAACATTGACAAACATATGTTTGTGCTTGCTTCATGCCTTCTACCACTCCTCTTTTTGGGTAGAGGGGGGAGGTGTGGTGGTGGAGTGGACGGGTATAAGGGGATTGCTTTCTGGCTTTTTTGTTTGTGTCCTTTTTTGGGATTTTTTTTTTAAGCATTAGATTTTCCTTAAAGAAACAAACAACAGAGTCAGTTATACTCTCTCTGGTTTGTATGCATGTATTTATTCATTTTAATTTATTTATATAATTTTTTATCCCAAGAAACAAGGACTTTATTTTCCATCCCATCAGCTAATCAAAGTAATGTTTAGGGGATGAAACTAAGACTCCTTTGAAAACCATTTTTAATGACAAGTCTAACAAAGATGCAGCAATGACTTCTGTTTTTTAGCATTTTTACATGTGCTCGGGGGGCGGGGATAGGGGGGTGCTTTAATTAGAGTGGCTCCAGGAGCCACTCTAATTTAAAGCATGCAGTGTTTCATGTATCAGCATTCCTCCACTTCAAAATGTTGTTGGGCATGCTTTAACTAAAGCACATTCAACAAGGTTTAGTTAAAGCACTCCCACCACCGTTTTGAAGTGTGGGGATGCTGATCCATGAGACGCGGAGGCTGCTGGAGTGGGCTAATTGGCAGGATCCAGCAGACTTGATTTGAATTGAGTCTGCTCCATGCTGTAATTACAGCAGCCTCCCCACATATCTACAGGCACCTCATGCATGTGTGAGAGATTTTTAACCCTTATAAAATGCTTTATACAGCTTCTATAAAACTTGTGCAACAATCAGTTTTATGGCTTTCACGTTACTGCCAAGTGAGTTCATCATGATTAATGTTTCTTTATTGACAACTGTTTATGTATCACTTCTCTTATAAAATAGAGGTAAATTTAGTAATTCACTAGAAAATGAAAATGAGATTGTTGACATTCTCTTTTGATAATCTGTAGCTTTAATTGTATCAAGATGAAGATGTGACTTTTCAGAATTCATGTTTAAGGGTATTAGGAACACCTGGTAAACAATTTGTTGTCCAATATGATTGTCTTCCACTGTTGGTCCCATTTACCATCAAAAAATTTTGGCTTGACTTTAGGATTTAAAGGTGGCTACACAGTCTAATAATCTTGGGTAGGTAAGGTAGTATAAAACTTTCTCATGACAGCTGGATTTTTTACTCTACCAGCTGTAGCATGTTAAAAGAATATGTTGCTTTGTCTCTTTTTTAATGAAAATGCTAGGGACTCTGATTATGGTAAATTTTGCAACTCTAGTCAAAAAAAATGAAGCACCTCATTCACAGTGAGATATAAAGTGTAATGTTAACTTTGTGTTTAAATCTTAGCTAAACAAGGCAGGCTGAGTAAGAGCCTGGTTCTGAAGTTAATGGCAAAATTAGTATTGACTATGGTGCAGCCAAGGTCTTCCCAACTCTTTATTTTTATTTTTTTTGTGCTAAATTTATTCAAATTAAGGAATATGTTTAAGTTGGTATATCTTTTCTAGGTGGGACTTTTCAAGTGGTATGTTAAAAGACTAGCTAACATCTTAATGTTAAAGATTTAGCTAGACTAAGTTTTTAAGTGTTCTAGGCTTCCACAACTTCTAGGCTCTGTTTTCCTTCTGTAGTTCATTTTGAAGGGTTTTTTTAATCCAATATTCTTAAGCCATGTGTACTAAGTAGGGCATTAAGACTCAACCATGTCCTTGCTCCTGGAAATCTGCTGGTGTCTCATATGTCTGAGCCTGGCCATATGTTACTTTTCCAAGTCTCTTGCTGCCTGATTGGTACTTGTAGCTCTTAATGTGATGGAAAATTTCTGGTGTTATGGAGGCTTCTGAAATGTATTCTCTTTATGCTTGGGAAATGTTTTCCGTGTAATCTAGGCAAATATGCCCATATACCACAATGATGGACCCCTATAAAAGACTCACAAATAGTAAGTTCAGTAACCTACTTAGTCATGTATACATTGACAAAATACAAAAACCTATGAATATCTGCACTTGTTTTTAAGGATAACTTTGGAAAAACATTAAGCTGAAGATAGAAAAGATTGTGACACAAAGAGAGAAAGTGAAGATTTAGAACTATTATTTTTCCCTTTCCCAAAGCACCATTAAACTAGCAGGTTTGCCCTTCATCTAAACATCTGGATTATCTTAAACCTAGTTTTTAGGACGAATCCTAATGTACCACTGCTCAGGCATTTCCATTTTGCTCTTTGGAAAGAGCTCTGCAGGCTGGCTGAATTTGCAAACAGCTCTTGCAGGTTGGAAAAGGGTGGGAAAGCCCCAGCTCTGCCTGGAGGGGTAGGGGGAGGAGGAGGGAGGGGTGGGTGAAGCCTGTGGCTTGTAGTCAGTTGCATGGCTTAGGTTAGGCTCACTTTCCTCCTGGAGCCTGTGAACTGGTAAGTGGGACTTGCAGGAGACTCAGGGGTTGTGGGGCAGGGCTGGGGTGGAAGCTGGCTGGGGGGCTGAGAGAGTGGGGAGGTGTTGGGGAAATACACTGAGTACCCAGCCAGTGCCTCCAGGTATGGCTTCCCTTAAGGGCTGCTAGAGCTGCTTTGATTTCACTTGCCCCTGACCAGGCACTCCAACCACAAGTGGGGAGATGTGGAGCCATCCAGGCACTCTGGCGGTGAGTGGGCAGGTGCTGGGGAAATATACACTGTGCCCAGCCAGCTCCACTTCTCCCTGTTGACAGCCAGAGTGCATAGCTGGGCGCATATTAAATCGAAGTGGCTCTAGCAACCCTTAAGAGAAGCCACACATGGACGTGCCAGCTAGGAGTGGGAAGATGTGGAGCCAGCTGGGCATTTAGTTTTGTTCGCTCTCAGGGGGATCTGTGCCCCAGATCTGTGCTGGGGGCAGGCTGAAGACTTGAGCTCCCACCCTGCTTCCTTCCTGTGGGGCTGCTGTAGCAAGATCCAGCATGGCTGGGAACAGTGGGGCTATGCCGGGATCTCCTCACTCCCCTGCCATGCCTCTATCGCCTGGCACTGCTTTGAGTGGTCCCACATGGGGATCTCCTAGCAGCCGCTCGCTCTGTGCTGCACCTTCTGCATGTGAGGCTACACTGAGGGAAGTGGTGCGGGGCTCCACCACTCAAAACAGCAGCAGGTGCAGAAGGTATCATGGGGGGTGGGGGAGATCCCCGCATGGCTTCGCTTCCCAGCTGTGCTAGGTCTCACCTGTGGGGCTACAGCGGCCTTGCAGGAGAAAAGCAAGGTGGCAGCTCGAGCCCATGGCCTGCTCCCGGCACAAATCTGTGGGTGCGGGTCCCCCCAACCCCCCAGGAATGTGCATGGCTGCCAGGAACCAGTCCCACCCCTGCTGGAGCTGGCACCAGGAAGGCAGCAGTGGGGGAGTCAGCTCTGTGCTCCTCCTTCTATTGGGGGCAGGGAGCTGTGGACCTGGGTCCCTGGTCTCATGGCCCTGGCAGCTGGGGGCCTTCTCTGACAGATCAAGAGGGCAGGGGCTGTGGGTGGGGGGCAAGGGGCACAAGCGGGCCTAGGGAGTTTTTTGTGGGGGCAAAGAGGGCCACCAGCAGGGTCTGGGAGGGAGTGTGTGGGGATTCTTTAATTTTAACCACAGACTTTAGGGTTTTTATCAGAGAATTTGCAATTTTTTATCATGGAAAACCGGGATCCCTGACTAAGTAAGGGCAGTGACATAGTTTCCTTATACTGTGTGATGTGCGTATACAATGCCCACCCCCTGCCACTTGTTTAGTGGTAACAGCTACTGTTTTTACTATATATGATTTCCCTGGCTTTGAGGAAATACACATGTGTATTTTGTGTTTTTTAATCTCATTGTGAATGGGTCTTAAACCCAGTAACAGTGTAAAACTAACTCCAAACACTTCACTTCTACTTTGCATTATGTATTATGTACCACATGATACTTCAAATAAAACACTTAGACTTGTTCATAGGTAGACTATCAATAGTGTACATTTAATTATCCAATCAGTTCTGATACCTATACATAATACCATTTAAATCTCACAAATTGGGACATGGAACAAAGCGTGCTAATTATGTACCTGAACCTTTAGTTTAATTGCTTTGACTGGGTTTTTACAGGCCAGTATATCAGTGCTTCAATTTCCCTATTACAAGCTTACTTGTATTTTTTACTGTTTAAATCAGAGTGCATTTCTTTGTCCGAGTGTGTTACATTTTTATTGACCGTGTCAATAAGGATTCAAATCCTTACTTTGCTGTTCACTGTAACTTTACAGATCATTCTGTTTTTACATATTAATAATGTAAGTTGCTTAGAGTTGTCTTGTTTCTTTTTTCTGTTCTCTGTCTAGCTATTACCATATACAGATTAGGTAACATAGGGCATATCTACACATGCATTTACTGCACAGTGATTTACTGCTCAGTAAGCAGTTTTTAGGCCGGTGTCCACATGTGCAGCTATTTAAAGCACAGCAGTGCTGCATGTGAACTGACTTGGGAAAGTTAGTCTCAAGTCAGTCCACACACAAGAGTTACTGCTCAGTAACTAATTGGGTGTAAATTCGCCATCTGCATGATGCAGGTATCAAATTTGCACCCAAGCCAGCTTAAGCCATCATATTTACTGAACAGTAAGGGCATGCAGGTGTAGACATGAGCCCTTACTGTGCAGTAATTTTTTGGTTACTGCACAGTAACCTAAATTACTGCACAGTAAATGTGTAGATGCTCCCACAGGAATTTTTAGTTGCGAGACCTAAAAATCCAACAAAGGATGGAATGTGTAAAGTGGAACATACAGTTCATTAAGAAGTTCCCTCATACTGATCAGCCTTACATCTCTTATGCTTCTGGATTTAGGAGGCTACAGCAGAGCTGGCTGAATACTGAATAAAACTAGTCACCGTATGCATTGGACAAGTAATGCATAGTGAAACAAAATGCCCTGACCAAGGGTATCTAGATATTCATTCAAGTAAATGATAACTACATGCTCCTCAAATCCCATAATACACAAAATAGGATCTTGTTTATAGATGGATAAAAATGAGTCGCACACACTTACACATGCACACATATACCCTTAATGCAATTTTAAAAGCTTATAGTTCTTTGGGTTTAATTTTGCAAACCCAATGGGACAAAAAATTAATAGACATCTTGCTATATTTAAAAATTTAAATTTTGGGTTTGTGCCAAAATTGATTAATATATGCAGTCTTTTTTTTTTTTTTTTTTTATTTTAAGCATATATGCTTAAAATATATGCAGTCTTTTTTTTTTTTTTTTACCCCTTGGTGGGTTGGGAGGGGGAGTATAGTATGCAAAATTAAATTCATGAACTTTGAGTGACAGTTGTGAAACAAGGTTTAGTAACTAGTAACTTAAGATCTATTCCTGGTACAGAAAATTAAAACCTACTAAGGATCTGACTGTGTGAGAGAATGGAACTCAAATGCTCCATTCAGAGAAAGCATCTTCATACAACAGATACGCCCTACTCTGAAAGGAATGAACTTTCAGTGAGAAACTGTGTACTCCAATAAAGTGGAAGGGAAAAAAAGTAAGAGATATACTTAATTATCAAGCAGCATACTGAAAACTGCTATGAAGAAAACCTGGTGCTAGTCATCCAGCATAAAAAATAAAAAAACAGCTGATATGACAGCCACCACCTTGTATGCAGTCAGATAGTAACACAAACAAAACCAATCAAGACAATCAGCTGTTTTAAGAATAAAGCAAGCAGTAAATTTCTTAAACATAAACTGCCTTAGCTCTCCTATTTTGAAGGAAAATATAGATTTTTTTTTTTCTCAGCTCCAACAACCAAATAGTGATCAAACTAGCAGGTAATGAAGAAGCCATAGTCTGTCCTTGTACTTGAGGATATATCAACAAGGTTAAAACAACCTGTCTGTATGTCTATAGAAGTGCTGGAGGGTAGGGAGGAAGGAGGGGCATTTTAATGAGAGCAGCTCCTGGAGAACTGCTCTAATTTAGTGCTGTAGTGTTAGGTGTATTCAGCATCCCGTGTTTCAAAATGGCCATGGGGGTGCTGTAACTAAAATTTGTTCAATAAGTTTTAGTTAGTGCATCCACCTCCATTTTGAAATGCAGGACACTGAATTTGCATGATGGTGAGGCATGCTGGAGCATTTTAATTAGATTAATCAAGTCTGATCCGTAATTGGAATGCATGGGAGCATGTGTATAGGCACCCACTGTTACCGACTATTCTAAGGAAGCTAATGAGGACCTCATGCCAATATTTTCCCCTTGAAATAAAAAAAAAATATATCAAACACTTTCCCTTTCAGTGGGTGCATTTATGCATGCAACTAATATGACAATAAATGCTAGAGATGTTTGAGCTGGAGTACACTACTCCTGGGCAAAGTATCTACATGTGCACCTGGGACAGTGGCAGTTTGAGCCAGGATAGAATAGACTTGGTTTGACAGCAGGCTCGGGGGTTAGTGCCAGGCTCTGCATAGTGAAATCAGGCAGCAGTGGGGCTAGCTGGGACAAAAGAGCAAAGTGCAGAGCCATGTAGGTGGTGGGCAGGAGTCTGGCCCCTGCTGCCTGAGCTAAATGGGTGCAGTTTATGCCCAGCTTTCAGCATCTTTACATGTGTTTCAGCGCAGTAAAGTACTCCATCATATGACAGTATTGCCCCCAGTGGTACCATCTTATGGCAGAATTAGTTAATTTGCTGCACCTTAATAGTATGTGTAGATGGTGATGCTTCACTGTATAGCTAATTGGTCTACTCCGCAGTAAAGTGCACATGTAGATGCACACAGTGCCAACAAAATTGTATCCCTCTATTCTCTTACCCCAGAAACATTTTAATAACAAACAAGGAAACTCTGGCAGATGCATGACATTGAACAACTATACTTTAACTGAAGAAACATAATGTTTATGGAAAGTATCCTCAAATTGTTCATCAAAAAGAAATCTGTTGAAAAATTTTTATAGAAAGTTGCCATGCCAAAATCCGCAAAGTAAATTATATCTCTGAGAAGGTCATACTTACTACTAGGCTGTGCAAAACAGCACTGTTTCGTTTTGACTTCCATTTTTGTTCCGATGTGACAGTGTTTTGTTTTGTTTCAAAGCACTGTTCTGTTTAGTTTCATCGAAATGGTTTTGACGTTTTACCCATAGGTTATAATGAGGAAGCACAAAACTGCCTATACCTTTGTAATTTTTGCAATCCATGTCTCCATTAGGGCACCAAGTGCCCTCCTGGATACACGGAAACACCAAGCAACAACTGCGCACCAGAATGAGCTCACAATAAAAATCTATCAAAGACAAGAACAGAACACCACATGTCTCCAATCTCTCAGGCCTGATCCTCAAAGAGCTGTGTGGTGGCCCTGTGTTTCCCTCCATGGCTGCAGCACCCTCCGGGACTGCCTGGGCCAGGTGCTAGCTGGGGGGCTGCCGCGCAGCTCAGGGACCACTCAGCTTGCTGACAGCTCACTTGTTTCCCCTGCCACCAAAGAGGCAGGTAAGAATCAGACCCCTACCCTTGTGTACATGCCACCTAGGTTTAGTTCAGTTTAATTCTCTGTAAATTGAATCAGTGGTTTTAAAAACCCACTGTTTCAATTTAAGGAGAACTAAACTGAATTAAACCCTCGTGGCAGGTACAAGCAGCCCTAGTCAGTAGTGGAAGAACATTTTATCACGGAATAGCCATTCCAAAACTATCCTCCTCCTCATCTTCCAGGGAAACTTACATCATACCTACAGGAAAGTGGAACTGGGAAAAAAAAATGTAACTTCTACTGGGCATCAACCCACCCACCCCCACCCCAAACTTTATGGCCAGGGACAGACATTACACACACATTGGTTTAAGTGATCAGAAACTGGTTTAAACCTGTAATAGAACAAACAGTCAGAGCACATAGACCAGTTTCAAAATGGCCAAAACTGTTTTGAGATAAACCTGTTTGAATGTAGTATCAGACTTAACTGATTTGGCTCAAGCCAGTTTATGTAATGTCTGTCCCAGGCCCCTTGCTGGTGTAAGTTAAACCAGGCACCCCAGCATCCTGCCATGCTCTCTGGGCTGGGCAAGGCTTTCTTCTCAAGCCACAGAGCTGACCCCACCCCTCTGCTCTCTAGCTGGAGCAGGGACTGGTCCTAGTGGAGACCAGCATGGCTCCATTAAGGCTAGAAAAACCAGGGTGTGTGTGTGTGTGTGTGTGTATGTGCGTGTGTGTGTGTGTACACACACATGTGCATAAGGGCTGAAGAACTAAGAGTTATGGGGTGTCCTAATTGTATGTGATATAATTCACCTCTAAATTGTTTCTGTAACTCTTACTATGTCTTTGTACTTTAGATAAGTTGTCCCAAAATAATCAATACAGCATGAAAAAGCTATCAAAATCCTTGAAAGTTACTGTCCTGTAGGAAGAAGAGATGTGTGCCTGCAATTTAGTAGGATATGAATCCTTTCTATTTTATTTGGCATATAGGACAAGTTTATAGTACAGCCAAACATGTCTAAATTCAAAATGTGTAAGGTTGGTCTTCCAAAAGGATGGGGATGCAATTCCCATTGAAGGTGGGAGAGAAATGCATGTAATAGTAATTGCAATAGGTTATTTTCAGGAAGCAGCCAGTGATTCACACAAGTTGTTTGTACCCAGTATGAAACCTAGAGTGATTCACTATTGTTAATTGTTATGACAGCAGAACTTTGGTCAGCGTGTCTGTAAAACAAAGTAAATAAATACCGCCCTCCCCCCGCTATGTAGCTGTCCATTTCTAAGTCTCATTAAGAAAAAAAATATCCATCAATGAATAAAGACGCAGAGAAATCAATAGTTAAGTGATCAGCAGGCTTTGGGAGAAGTAGAACTCTTTCCATCACAGCACACTGTCAGGAGAATTGTTGCTTAATGAGAAGGCAGAGTAACAGCTGTAACAGCATGACCAATTTGGAAATCAATGATTTCTGCTGTGAGTGCTAAATCTGGGTTCATTCTCTTGGGGAGACTATCAAGAAACCTGTTGGTGCAATTTTATGTTGAAGATGGTATACAAAAAAACCCACAAGAGCTACCATATACTTTTAGATTCTGTGACTTAGTTCAGATCGAGGAAAGCAAACAAGCAGGCGGAAAAAATAGTGTTAAGTTTTCATCACAAAAAATGCTGATTCATAGTAAGAGATGCTTGGGTCTCAATCTGCTTCACATAATGGGAGGCTTCCATGGTAAAGAGATTATCAAAACTCCTCGGTAGCCGAAAAGTGCAACTAGCAGTTTCCTAGCCATGTAAATACAGCGATGCCAATAAAAAACCCATATTGCTCTTTTTGCATATGAAAGAAGTGGGAACTTTTGGCAACAGTAGAGTGAGACTGTACCCAACATTCATTTCATAGTTTCATAGTTTCTAGGGTCGGAAGGGACCTGAACAGTTCATCTAATCCGAACCCCTGCCATGACAGGAAAGAGTACTGGGGTCAAACAACCCCAGCAAGGTGTTCATCTAACCTCCTCTTAAAACCCCCCAGGGTAGGAGCCTGCAGCACATCCCTTGGAAGTTGGTTCCAGACCCTAGCTGGCCGGACCATGAAGTAGCGTCTCTTGATATCTAACCTAAACCTACCCTCTGCCAGCTTGTGACCGTTATTCCTGGTCACTCCTGGTGGTGCTCGGGGGAACAGTGATTCCCC
>NW_017728950.1:4613144-4616268 GCF_001723895.1 Crocodylus porosus | reverse complement strand
TCCCCTGCTGGACCCTCCTGGATGTGTGCCAGAATAATTTTCTTGAACAGCTTGCCTAGGATCGAGGTAAGACTAACTGGCCTATAGTTTCCCAGGTCATCCCTCCTCCCTTTTTTGAAGATGGGAACCACGTTGGTCCTCTTCCAGTCCTCCGGTACCTGTCCAGAGCACCACGAGTGCTCATAAAGCCATTTAAGGAAATGGCAGGTAAGAGAAGACTAGTATGGCAATGCCTTAGCATGCAATGCACTAAATATCAGCCACTGGCTGTCCCTTGAGTGAATACATGCTTCTAGCTGGTGTTTTATAACCTATGTTGTTTGTTGCTTCATTTAATAGAAAACCAAGTTTACTGATAGCAATGCCAGCCATTACCAATGCCAATGTCATGTTTCCAGTTCCTGTGTAGTGCTGAAGATTGTTTCCATTTTTCTTAGGTATATGTTGATCATCTTCAGTTTGGTGGGAGTCCCATCACTTTTTTTTATTTGGTACCTTATTATTTTATTAATAATGTATATTACATGCGACTTGTTATGGGAAATTATTCTTTTGAAATGTGCACTTCTGTAGAAAACAGTAGGTGATCTGCTGATATTGCTTTTAGTGCTAGCAGGGCCTTTTCAGTGATGAAACACTGAATGACTACTCTTACTTCTGTGATTTCCTATTGTGGAAGAAATCAAACTTCGCGTTGTGGTTGAATCAGAACTGACAGAGCCAGCTTTTCTTTATTTAGAGCTATACTGTGATCACAGGGAGAATTCCATACAGCAAGGGGAATCACCCTTGTCTGTTTCGAAGGATTTCTCAGACGTTTTAAGTTTACAAGCGTATTTATACTAAAGATAGAGCAAGAGATAAATACACCTTGGAGAAACAAAACAATAGTAAATTACACAGAAACTTAGAACATTTACTTAAACAACTATCTATGCATAGGGCTATCCCAAGGCATGCAGAAATACACAGGGCAAGATATCAAGATAACCCAAGGAATGCAGGAATGCGGATTCCTTATCTCAGAACATTTGAATTAAGCAGTATCAGTACGTCTGGTCTTCGTCTGTTTTTTCTAGTCAAGTAAGCCAATTACTTCTACACCATGTGCAGTGCACAGAACCTAGTTAGCAATGCATCATATGCCCAATTGCCCTGATTATACATTGCTTTGCATCTTGTGTAGACTTTTATAGTTGTGCAAAATGCCTGTGGCCTGGGTCAGAAAGTTCCACTGTGCACAAGGATTAGTGACCACGGATGTTTAAAAGCAGGAAAAATTGGGTCCACTAATATTAGCTGTAATAGGAAGATTCTTTTGCATAGCCTGGAAGACATGTGCAACTCTGATATTGACAGCACTGCTGCTGTTTTGTACCTTTTTTGCACCTAAGATTATTTATTGTGCTTTATATTTTGATTTGAGCTAATAATTACCCCTGTGATGATTTTGACATTACATGTATGACCATAATCTATAATTTTGAAACAAAAGACTGAAAGAAGACAAAATCCTGATATGAAATTGGAATTTCTCTCATGTTGGCTATTTGGAAAGTCCTTTGGAAACCCCTGAAAGATAGACCAGTATTTTCAGCAAATATCTTTTAAATAAATGTTCCAGAACTTGTGCTATTTAATTTTCTCACTAAGAGAATCTAGCATTCAGTAGAGTGAATTTAAATGAGGTACTCTCCCCCCTCAAAAAATATTGAGCTGTTCTACATCCTTTAGCAAATACTTTCATTGTATTATTAAAAAAAAATGCATGACACCACCTTAAAAGCAACACAAGTGGGATCACACTGTAAGCAAAAATGTTCACTCATCACTTGATTGCAGTGATTTTTTGTTAAATAATTAGTTCTCACTGATTTTAAAAGTTGATAACTAGTGTCTGAAAAGGTACTCCCTCAGAAAGAAGCCATAAAGCTTTGATAATCCAGCAACAAAATAGTAATTAAACTAGTGGACATTAATAGTTTCACCTTTCTCAACCATCAAAACTAAATCAACAAGGCCAACAGACAACTCTCTGCCACCAAATGTAAAGAACTTGGGGAGTGTCAGTATTCACTATGCAACTGGAAAACATCATTAAATCATCGCCTTACCAACTTCAGGAAAAATGATTTCCGTTAATACCCAACTCTGCTACCCCAGGAACCTTTTATATGCTCCCAAGTATTCCCAAAGAAGGTTACCGTGGTAGACCCATCATATCCAATTGCACTCTGTAATCTGGCAGGCCTACCAGGATTTCTGAAACCACTTGTCACTCAAAAAGAACAAGATTTTTACAAGATGCAACAGACTTCCTTGGCTGAATCCCGAACATAAACTAACTCCCTAAGAAAGCCTTGCTTTGCAACCATGGATATTGCCAGCCAGTGCACTAACTTCCCACACCATGAAGGCACAGCTGCCTGCCTGAAATAGCTTCAAGAATACACAGTACACTCAGATTTTGCAACAGTGTATCACACAGATCATCCCTTTATCCTCGCCCACAAGGACTTTGCTTTTAATAACTGACACATCCTTCAAGCCTTGGAAACAATTATGGGTACAAAGATGGCTCCTCTATATGTCAATCTCTTCATAAGCCGCCTGGTTGAAGAAGTTCTAGATAATTGCACCATCAAACCTGTACTACACAGATGATTTTTTCATCATCTGGACTGAACACCTGGACTCACTTATTGACTTCCACCCTAAGTTTAACAGCAATCATCCCTTGATGAAACTTTTTATGGAATACTCCTACACCAGCATCAACTTTCTAGATGCCAGGACTTGCATCAAGTATGGTATTCTGTGGGATTTTTGTATAGGGTGGTTTGTAGGGTCCCATTCTTATGTCCACAAGGCTAGCAATCATTTCAAGAACTCCAAACAATTTGTAATCTACGATCGGGGCCTGAAATATGGCCACATCTGCTCCTAAAGGGAACTCTTGATGCCCACCTGTCCAACCTAAAATCTATCTTCATACAACAAGGATGTTCCATTGCTTAGGGGCAATCAACATGGGTTCATCAGTGGCAGGTCCTGTCAGACCAACCTGGTGGCCTTTTACGATCAGATCACCAGATCATTGGATGCAGGGGTAGCAGTGGATATA
>NW_017728950.1:4579016-4612229 GCF_001723895.1 Crocodylus porosus | reverse complement strand
TTTGACCCCAGTATTCTTTCTTGCCATGGCAGGGGGTCGGACTAGATGATCTGCTGAGGTCCCTTCCGACCCTAGAAACTATGAAACTATGAAATAGGCTATATGTTTGAAAGAATTAATTAGATGTCCCTCAGTAATCTGCTACAAAAAGAAATCTCCCTGTGATGACAGACCCCAAGTGGTCACCTACTCTGGAACTAGTCAGTAGAAGTGCCAACTACTACAGCCATTAATCAACAAAGATCAAACCTTTGAGCAAAATACTCCAAGCTCCTTTGCTCCGGCTTTGAAACACCCCTCTTCCCCCCACATACACACCTTGTCCAACTCACTATGAGAAACAAACTACCTATTGTTAACAGACATTTAATGGGAGGGTTTACCTGTCAGCACATTTCTACTGCTACTACCATCAACACCCCTCACAAAAGACTCATCAGCAAGAATCCTGGCTTTCCGTTTCCCATGGAAAAACAAAGAAAACCATGGATTTCCCCTTTTTATCAGAGAAAATATGGGTTTCTCCTTTTAGCAGATAAACCCACAGATTCCCTGTTTTTGCAAAGAGATCTGCAGGCTCCTTGAGCTCCAGCCTGCAGGAACTGTTTGCAAACTAGGTGGAAACCCCCAGCCCTGCCCGAACGGGAAGGGTAGGGCTTGAGAGACTGTCAGCCACAACTCTGCTCAGCCTCACTCTTTGCTCCTGGAGTCTGAGGTAAGTGGGGCTTGCAGGGGGCTGAGGACCCCTCTGGAAGGGCTGCTGGGGGGGAGCCAGGAGCTGGCCCCACCTGAGCAGGCAGAGCAGTGGGGGAGCCAGGTCCAGGCTGCTTCTGCTGCACCTGCCTGCTGTTGAGGGCAGGGAACTGCAGACTTGAGTCCCTGGCCCCATAGCCCTGGCGGTTGGGGGCCCCTTCCAGCAGGGCTGGGGGCAGGGGCTGTGGGTGGGGGCAAGAGGCACAAGTAGGGTGGAGGGCTGTTGTGGGGGCAATGAGGGGCACCAGCAGAGCTAAGGGCGGCTGCAGGGGGCTTTTAATTTTAATAACAGATTTTGGGGTTTTTAATCAAAGAACTTGTGTGTTTTTTTTAATCAGATAAAACCAGTATCCCTGCTCATCAGAATCCATAGATCCTACACATATGTTTCCCAAAATGTGATATAGCTGATCCAGTGCACCAAGATGGATACCTCTTCAACCTCCGATTAACTATGTGGTTGAAACTAAACAGCAACTATGCACCAGAATCAGCTCTCACAAAATAATAAATAACAGATGTATGTTTGTCATTAGGAGCATGTTTTTTGCAAAAAAACAATCCTTTTCTGACCTTGTGCTCCTGCTCTAGGGAAATCTACCCAACACCTTTTGAAGGGCTAACTTGGGAACAAAAAATCATAAGCTGCCAGGGCACTAAGAACCAAGGACTGAACACCAATATTGTTTTGGGTTTTTTTTCCTTCCTTTTTTTTTCTTTGGCATTCTATAATCTACCTGATTTCTGAATTTCTTCCTACACACAACAGGCATTAATAGCACCTTTTTCTTTTGATAGGAATTGATATCCAGTAATCAGTTACTTTTTCTGCTAGCTGTTTGTCTGCTACCCCTGGAAATTTCCCTTCCCCCTTCCAAATTCACAGTTCTACTCTGAGCTCTTAACATTCACTGTTTTTGCTTGCTACCTCAGACTTAGAGAAGAATGTCTTGTATTTAAAAGCTTTTCTAACTTTATTCAAAGCATGCAGTTTAAATAATATCATGTCCTCCCTCCCCCAATCCTTGCTTCTTGAACTGTTCCTCGACCATCACAGTTGCACATCATTCTAACATGCACATTTAACACGTTTGTATTTTTTATTTTTACTTTTCATTTTACCCTAATGATTAAACCTCCCAAAATAACTGAGAGAAGCGAGGAGATAGCATAGATACTTGTCCTTTCCTGTGCCCTCTCTAGTGAGTTGCTTTCAGAAGAACACATGAACTCTGTGGCTTCCAAATGCATGGAAATAAATACGCTCCTGCAGACTCTAGTGTCACGTGTATCAGCATCCCTGCACTGAAAAATGGCAGTGGGGTGCCTTGAACTAAAGCTCATTTGAGCTTTCTTTCAAAGTGCTCTGATGCCATTTTTCAGTGCTGGGGACACTGATGCACATGACACTCTGGTGCATTTAATAAGCATGACTTACTAATTAAGGTGCCTCTTGGAGCAGTAGTAAAAATGCCCCCCTTTCTTTGAAAATGTACTGTCTTTAGGTATTTTAGAGCAACACAAATGTCTGAAGCAGCGCACAGCAATATAGAAGTAAAGTTTGATTGGGGATCCCAACTATGTACAAAAATAGTTTTCTCTATTAAAAAAAAATGTAACTCTCTTTTATTCATTTCTTCTAGTCTGCATCTGTGTTAATTAGCACTTGAAGCTATCTAAAAGTTAAGTATCCTGACTTCCCAGAAGTGTGTTATCATGATAGTCAGATGAAAGACAATTTCATTTCCAATTCTGTCTCCCAAAGATAAGCCTCAAGAAGAACCTGTGGAAATGAGTCCTTCCTCTGCATACTGTTGTCAAAATGATCTCCAATTTGCTGGAGTCAGAAACTTAAGAGTAGGTGGAAGCCAGCAGTGCTAGTCTATAATTATGTTTTTTGTCCTATGTGCTCTTCTGCCTACTATATCAAATTTGTCATATCTGGAATAAAGAAATGATAATTGGAACATGATGGCTATTTTTATAGGCAGTTACTTTACATGGTATAATGTTAAGCCTCATCTACAGAGGAAAGGATTGTCAAAATACAGGGCAAAATCCATGGTACATGTAAGATTATTCAGTTGATTCATTCGCATGTTCCTTAATTCACTCCCTTCCCTGCCTTTTTTTTTTTTTTTTAAAGTAACTTAAATTATATTCAGTATTGGGTGCCAGGATTTGGGTTTAGTAGTTATCCTGGGAATTCTGTATTCCTTATACAGAGGCCTCTTTCAATGGGGAAAGTCTGCCCAACATTTTAAGCAGCTGGGACCAATAAATTGCTTTGTTGCCACTTATACTTTTCTTGTCTTCAATCTCTTCAGTCCTTAACTGTTGTTTGCTTTTCACTCTGCCTGCAGTGTAGAGGTCAAGGTAAACTTACTTCTAAGAGGTTTTCCTTCCAGTGCCAGGAAATGTAGATCATTAGCAAGGACTGTACTCACCAACTAGAGGTTGAGAGATCCCTCAAGGCCCTCCAAGCCTTCATGAAAATCTCTCTCAATTATAGGTTTCAGTTTCTCTTTGCTGAGCTACAGGGTAGACTGATCAAAATGAGAGCAACATTTTCAAGCTATGCTGTGCAAAGTTTATCTTGAATTCCATATACTACAAAACAGCTGAAGCATAGCAAGTTGGAGAGAGACAAAGCTGAGCTGAAGTGTATTACAGAATGGCAGATTGCTCTCCTTCTACCAACGCTATCACAAATCCACCCTCAAGTGATCGTTGACGTATCCAGAATTATTTTTACTTTCAAGAAAGCGGAGCCCCAGGTACAGAAGAGATGAAAATTGGAAGTCTATAACAGTAATTTCATAAGGCTTTAGATAAATGAATTAGGTGATGGAAACTGAAGAATTAATTCTAAATGGCTCCTCTAATATCTTGTACAATATCAGTTCAGTATTCATTTTGTAATCTAAGCAAGCAATTCTGAATGAAATCTGAAAATTAGGGGGTTTATGTTGCCCATAGAATCAGGTAATAAATACACCAACACCCTTATTGCTCATAAACATCTGCTGCTTTGCTGTATTCAAAACAAAGTTCCTGTGGCAGCACAGAAAACAGCTGCCACATCAAATACAGTCTTGATGTTGCAATGAATTTTACTGACTCTCTCCCTTATGCTAAATATAATTCTTCACAAGCTCATAGTATGCATTTTCTCTTTCAATAATTTACATAATAGATTTGCTTAATGTTTAAACATGTTGTAAATGCAAAAGAAAAAAATCAATATATTGACTAAGAATAACATAAAAGGCACACTCCTGCCCTGACTTCAGTGGGTGAACTTGTATAAGTGAGGGTCGAGTCCAATGAAAGAAAAATGTTTTGTTTATCAGAAAGACATACAAAAAAATAGAACTCTTGGTTCCAAAATGATACCTTTTATTAGACCAACTGGAAAATGGCAAGAAAACTGTCCTTTTTCTGCAAGCTTTTGGATCAAAGTCCCTTTGTCAGGCTCTGGGAAAAGCGTTGATGGTACAAGATGGTAAGAAGTCCCCATAGGTAGGAAATAAACTTCATTTTTGCACAGAGAGAGCTGAAGATGGAAGTCTGTCCCTCTGGGTCCATGAAAGTGTCTTTGTGAGCTCTGTGAAGTAGCTCTTTGTGTAGATCAGGTAGAATTCCTTCCCTGGAGGTGTCAGATGCTAGGCAGGGAGGTAAAAAACATCCTTGTTGTTCTGCAATGAACGTTAGGATCCTTGTTGTTCTGCAACAAATGTTACAATCCGAACTCAGCTAAAATTCAGCATCGTCCATGTTTCAGGGGTATGTATACTTGATAGCCGTGTTGGTCTGGGACAAAAAGACATACAAAAAACTAGAATTCTTGGTCCTTTTCTGCAAGTTTTTGAGGTCAAAGTCCCTTCATCAGGGGACTTTGTTTATCAGACATTTATTTGCCTTAAGAAGCTGAGACATTCACTGTATTCTTGCTGCGGATTCCTTGAAGTAGCAGTTCTCTCCCAGAAGTATCACGTAGGTTGAGACAATGTGATTATATGGTCTTTTTTCTTTCTTTGGTGGCCAACATTTCTTCTCTAAGAAGGATAGGATCTGCTATACCTATGCCCAACAAATTCTGCAGAATGGACAGATAGGGAAATACTTGTCTGTTACAAATAGCCCTCGTTGTTCCTTTCAATGCCTATAATATGATTATAGCTGATACAGAATTGGATTGAGACTGCTAAATCAGAGCTCTTCTGAATGAGAACCACTCCAAGTGGTAAGGGTAGCTTTGCTTTTGTGGGGGTTTAGCCAAACCGGAATTGATTAAGCTTTCTCAAATATTTTCAGTATCTCAAAATCAGTTTTAAAAAGCTTGTGTGGGGAGCTTTTGGAATAAGCTTTTTAACAACTATAAAGCTTGTTGCAATGCTTTGTATTGGCCATAGTTACATGAGACACTGACTGTGCAGTCTACTCCATAGTCATTCAGTACTTGTATATACAAGTTACTGCACAATAATGCCAATGAACATTTTTTTTGTGATGCTACTGTGCAGTAGCCTAATAATACTGCACAGTAGCATTGTGTCATGGTTTTTGCTACACAGTGCTACTGCACAGTAGTATCAGGCTACTGTACAGTCAGTATCTTGTGTAGATGCAGTCATTTAGAACAAAAGTTTGGGGTGGTAGCTTCCTAAAACAAAACAGTGGAACAGTGTTAGTTAGGGATAGTGTAAGAATTAAAAACTGGCTTTGGACTAGAAGACAATGAGGAACTGGAAGGGAAAGACTTTCTAGACTGGTCTAGAAACTGGACCTAAAAGGTGTGTCTTCTTTGGGGGCATGTGGTATTCAAAAAATAAGGTATATCAAAGGAAACGTGTGACAGGGTAGGAGATGCAAAATGTCTCTTATAGTGAGCTATTAAATCAATTTCTGTACACAAAGTAGCTCTCTTGCATCCTAATCCCCTTCATCTGACAAAATTCTAGAAACTGGACCTAAAAGAAGAATGGTGAATAATCTACGGTCTTGTCCTTCCAGATTTGTTTTTTACCAATTTCACCACCACCACCACCCCCCGCTCTTCTTACACTCTACCTCCTGTTACAGATAAAGTCCTCTGATTTTTTTTTTTTCCCCACACCTTAACAAGTCTTGTTTGTTTCATTTTAGATATGGTTAAAAAAGAAACATGATAGCAATTCTTCTCTGTATTTCACCATACTCTAGGCAAAAATGAAAGAATGAGCATCCATCCCTTCAACTTAGCCCATTCCCTACTCTTTTTTTACATCATATTGTTAGCCTTTACCCTATGCTTATCAGTTTTGAGGCATTTCTATGATGGAAAAAAATTGGTGTCACAGAGTCAGGTCAGGAACATATCCATGTTCTCATTATACTATGCAGATGAGTCACATTACTCTTAAACTGTGGTATATGAATTTGATCACAGGTGATCCTAGAAATACTATTTCAGTCTTCAGAAACAGCTGCCTTTGTTGTTTTTTTTATGTTGCCTCCACTTTCCACAAAATCTTTCCCTTCCAGCTCCTCATTGTCTTCTAGTCCAAAGACAGAAAAATCAACTGAAGTTTAATTCTTTGCAGATTTTAATTTTATTGTTCACTGCCGACTCATTATTTCTGCTCAGCTATATTACCGGAAAAGTTGATGGAAGCTCTGATTTTTCAACCCTGAGTTAGGCAACAATTTTGGTCAAACATTTCTTATCCAAAAATATAGATTTGGGCCAACAAACTATTCATAAATTAATTTTGACTTTATTGGATTATTGGGTTGGTATTGTTTCTTTTTTCTCTAAAATAAAAAAGGAGAAGTTAAAATATTTCATATTTTATTTTTTTAATAACATTGCCCTCCATCTAAAACAACCTTCAAATATATATTACCCCTGCCGCTGTAATTAATTGTTTTATAGTAGAATTTTAACTGATGGGAAGGAAACCCCCCACCCTCCACCTTTTTGTAGACTCAAATATTTACACTGATCTGTGAACCAAAGAGTTAATTCACACAGCTCTGCTTTTCTAGCTTCTGTAAATAGTGGTATTTTTGGTATTTGGTTTTTCATGGAGATTTGGAATGAAAACTGGGTAGCTATCATGGAAAAGAAGATAATCTATTTAGAATGGTCAAATGTTTCATTTTTGGTTCAGTTGTGGACAGTGGGCAGTATGGATTGTTTCAGTATGTTATGGCAATAATAGTTTACAATTACTGTGCCTTGGTTCTTCTCCAGGCCTTTGACAACTTCAGTGGAAGGTTTTGCTCTCTTTCAAAAGTAGGCAGAGGAAGTAGTGTTCTTTTATGTACAAGGGTTAGAGCACTTGTCCAAGAAAAGGAAGACCCACTCTTAATTTCTCCCTTTGCTAAAATGGATTCAATACTATTACTGCATATCTTCCTCTAGCTGTCAAGCCTTAAACTTTATCAAGTAGCAGCACTCTTCCTCCCTGCCTGTTTCTGATGTGCTACCCTACAGAAAATAATTAACTGGAACAAAAAGTATACTTTTGTACCAACCAGTTAGGACAGGACACTCGCTTAGTAGGGGGAATCCTGGAGGCTGTGACCAGACCCAGGAAATTTAGTATTCTCACATCAAGGCCAGACTAAAGCTTCCTTTTGTTTTCTCTAGTCCAATTAATTTTACTGCCTCCCCCCTCCCCACCATACTGCAGCACAGTTGCTGCTGTGGAAACTGGGAAGTGCCACCACCATGAGCAATGCATACCTTGAGGATTAACAATATATTTGCCTGGAGAAGTAGATTTGAATTTCATCAGGCTGAAGAGAGGATTGAACCTGGGTCTCCTACTTTATGGGTAAGAACTAAAATCACTTACCTATTACATAAAAGATGAACATCACTGCCTCTCTCTTCTGATAATGAAGTATCTGGAACTGAATTTTGCGTGATCCTTTTGGTTTGGCATGCTCTAAAGATGCCTCGTACATTGAGTCCTTTGGGGGAAGACTTGATTAGTTTCTGGATTCTGATGCAAAGTAGGCGCTGAGCTGCTCAGGTATGAGAAGACTGGGACTGTATTCACAGCCTCAAGGGCTCAGTTCTAAAAATCTGGGGAAACTTGACATCAGCTGTGTGTAGACAAAATGAGAGGCGTGTGTGCACAACACTTTAAAGCAGGTTAAAAGCTTTTGCACCTGTTTAATGGTGTTGGTGTTTGCACACCTTGGTGGTGTATAGTACGTTCATTCCAGTTGCTGTAGGAAATTCAGCGGCGTAACACACCTTAAATGACTTGGGGCAGAGCAAACTAAAACACCTCTGAGGAGTTATAGTTTGCTGCCCCTACAGCTGCAGAATAAAGCACTGGGTTCCATGCAGCTCTGTGGCTCTGCAGGCAGCCTGGCAGCAGCCTGGGAAAGCAGGCTGTGCCCAAGAAAAGCATGTAGCTTGATTTCCAGCCCCCCTTTCCCCCAGAGCCTGCCTGAGTTGCACAGGGGCCCCATGCTTCCTCCCACAGCTGTGGTGCCCCTCAGGACTGCCTGAGCTGGGTGCCTGTGTGTGAGAGCTGCTTGGAGCCAGCCACCACTGCCATGGGTCAGCATCAGCCCCCAACCCCACAGCTCAGGGACTTCTCTACCATCTGGCAGCTTGCTCTCCCCTCCCTGCTTCCAGAGAGGCAGTAAGTGTGGATGTGTGCATGATGCAGGGGTTACTTCACTCTAAATTGAAGCAAAGGGTTTAAAAACCCACTGCTTTGATAGAGGGCCCCTGTTTTGTCTACACATGCCCATAATGAAAGGCATATATGGAATTTAGATTCCTTTGGCATTACATAGGACCAGAGCAGGATTCTTCAGGATTGCCATTTGGAGTTCTGTTCTTAATTACTTCAAATTCCCACATCAAGTATCTAGCAGCTCCATCTAATTTGGAAACAAAACAACTTATGGGTTGTAGGTATGTCTTCATTATGAACTGTGAACAGAGATATACAACGTTCTATCTTTTCCAACACTTGCACAACTCCCCCTCCCCCCCCAAAAAAAGAGTATAGATGTGCAATCACTTTTTCTCAAGGGAAGAGACTACCCTGCTCTTGATTGCACATACAATACAAACAACCATGTAGGAGCTGGAGAACAAATGGAACCTAGTGTTCCTGCCTATGGCCTATGATGTTTCCTTGGCATGCTAGGTCAGGGGTGGGCAAAATGTGTCCCTTTGGCCAGATCCAGCCCACCAGGCACTTTTCATCTGGCCTGTGATGCCCACCAATGAATTGTGCCCTGCCATGCCCTGCCCAGCCCTTTCATCCACAGGAGTAGGAGAAAGACTCCTACATCCACCTCCAATATACACTATTAGGCCACGCTCTCACCCTCATGGGTGGAAGGGCCTGGCCAGTCAGCACCAGGTGGGGTTGCTGCTCTAGGGTTCCTGGGTCAGGGTCCTGGTCCCCCTTGGCAGCAGGTAGTGAAGTGGGGCAGGGGATTGCAGCATGGAACTGGGCTGGGCACCATGTGGGTGAGGGAGGGGTGTGGTATGGGGACCCCTCCCATACTTCCCTCCATGGTGTGCAGCCCTGGCAGGCAGTGGGAGCAGCAGCAGCAGGGAGGGAGGGTGCTTGTGCTCAGCACTGGTGCCTGGCTCTGTTGGGTGCTGCAAGGTGCACAGACCCTACCAGTGTTCCCCACACTCACATGGCATGGGAGCTGGCTGGGGCAAGGAAGGCAGCTGTCTCCACTGTTTGGGGCTTCTTTCTCATCCTGTATGAGTGTGGGGAATATCAGTGGTAGAGACTGCCTGACAGGGGTTGTGCCTCTCACTGCACCATGCAGCACTGGCCAGAGTCAGGCACCAGTGCCTCCACTTGCTGCTGCACCATGAGGGGAGTGGGGGGTGTACCTCCCTCTCACCCCACAAATGCACCACACACTCACACACACATACTCTGTGTTGCCTGCATTGACTGCAGGAGATGACAGTGGGTTCCAGAGCCACACACCCACACCCCTGAAATGCCACAACCCCCCAAAATACCCTGTGCTCCCCCACACAGCCACACCCTTTCACAAACTCCCTCCCACACACCTCTGCCTCCAACCATACACACACCCAAACACACTCCCCACATATAAAAAACTAAGAATTTATGTTTGAGTTATTATGCAGTCACCTCTATATATAGTACACAAACAGAAATCATGATAAAAGTATTTTTTTTTACAGTAAAATTAAAATATAATAGGTTTTTCACTTTTAGTATATGGTTTTTTTGTTTTGTTTTTTTCTGGTTCTAAGTTGGCAACCCCACCCCTCCCCTGTGCCAAAAAAAGCATTTCTGGTGGGCAAGGGGAAGAACTTCCAGTGGCAAAGGTCAGGAGATAAGGGTGGGACTTCTGGTCTCAAAATAGTGAAGAGGGGGTGGGGTACCTGTAAAGGGGGTGGGGCTATCCATGTGGCCTTCAACTGCTCCCCAAGCCTTGTTAAATGGCCCTCCACCTGAAATAACTGCCCACCTCTGTGCTAGATAGAAGCGAGTGTCCACTATTTTACATCCCCCTAGCATGTAGGATTGTGCCTCCCAGGGCTTGCTTTGAGAGCACTCTGAACATAGATTATTTTCAAAGCATTTTCGCAGTTATGAAAGGAATTGCTCTACTCTATAAAGAGAAAATAAATTAACAATTATCCCATCCCCATGTGGGAGAGAGGAAAAATCCCTTAAGATAAAATGCAGCATTTTCAAATCCATTACTAAGTCCCCTGCAATGCAGAATTCTGCCCTGGTGTTCTAATTTAACAGTCATTTACTCTCACCTCTCTACTGAAATATCTTCAATTCTGTCAATGGTTCCAATTATCAACAATTAACATTAATTAGGCCAGTTCTGATGTAATTTTACACATGGTTGTCCCATTGAATAAGGGAGGTGATATAAGAAAGCTTCAAAACCTCAATATTATCACAAACTCATTTGTAATGTACTAAGTAATATTTTTGGGATGGGTGTTTTAAAATGGGAACATTTAATACAGTACTACTCACCCCTGACCATACCTTTCAGCATGTTTAACTGAGACCTAAACTTGAAAACATCTAAGCAAGGGAAAGTGGTGGAGTGGTATGACTAGAGATGTATATGGTCACTCATACTGAGTCATTCAAGTCAGATTGAGTAAGATTGTTGAAATTCTGGGCATTCCCAGTACCGGATCTTTAGGTATCTATAAAATATTGGCAGTGAAAGCTCAGGTGCCTATGGCCTTTTATATACTTAAGCATTTAGGTAGGTGTGGCTGGGTGAGGGTGAATAATGAAATCTCTCCCTGGGACTTGCCTGCCAGGCTCTGGAATGATGGAAGGATAAGAAGTTAATTCCTCAGTAAGAGAGGGTGTAGTAAATCACCTCAGAAGCAGGATAAAAGATAGTTTATTAGTAACTTCTCTACAGGTTGTGAAGCACCCTGGCTGTTCTCCCAGCTCGTGGTCTCCCTTTTCTCCACCACTGTGCAACCCACTCCCACAAATCAGTCAGCTCCACTCCAGTCCCAGTCTCTTTTCTCTTTCTTGTGGTACCAATGGATCCTTTCTCCGTGGGATCTTCTCTCAGCCAGTAAGTTTCTCCTCTCTTCCTCACCTCCTTACTTCACTGGTCTCTGTGGTTACCCATACCCATAGCCGGTCTTGTCCACAAACTGCTTCAGCACTGGGTCTACTGCTCCTGGCATCCCTGCTGAATGTCTCCATACCATGCCCCAGGGACAAAGGAAACCCCCTTGCTGTGGACTTAAGTAGCTGCTGGCTCCTAATCAGTTACTATTCACCTCCGGTGCGATTCCCCTTCCCAAATGTGTTTACTACATAATTAAATTTGCTCTGTCCCCAACCTGACTACTTGTAACTTAGTAACCTCAAAGGACCAGGGCTGTCTTTGCACTGTTACAGTAGGGTTGGGTGTTTTATATTTTTGCCTTGGAAATTAGGTACCTAAGCAGCTAAAGTGGAATTTGCACTTAGGCCCAGATTCTCAAAAAGGACTTAACTTAAATTCCACACACTAATTAAAGGCAGCCAGTGAAGATTTCAGAGCTTCAGTATAATGCAGTTCCATTTTTCCCATTTTTGAAAAACTACCTTATAATATGAATTTGCTTGCAGGCTTAATTTTTTTTTTTTATTGTCAGAAATGACAAAGCATCCTTTTTTTTTTTTTTGGGTTATGGAGTTTTTCCATCCAGTCTTTTGTAGGCACCTGTTTTAAAGGTGTTTAATTCCCTCTCTGATTATTTGGTAGTTAACTGTAAGCAATGACACATTTAAATTTAAAATTCTTAGCTGTACTTTAGTATAGAATATCTCTGGTTTTTGGTCTTTGTTTCATCCTAAGTAATTTTGAGCACTAAATGTCTTATTACCCTATTTAACCAAATCTAAGATGACTTCTAATTTTAGATGGACTGCCCATAATTAGATTCTATATATTTATTGGAAAATTATAAATTTGTTACAAGTTTCCATGTATAGACTCTAATTAGTAGAAAGTCATCTTAAATTTGTCCCTTCATTGCTGTGGCAGGGAACACCGGTGATGGGGATGAAGGGCCAGACCTATGCCCCCTGCTGCCTGCCCCTCTCTGCCTATGTCTGCCTCCTTCCTACCCCTTACCTTCTGCAACTCTGTTTCTTTATGGAAGTCAGCAACAGCACAGCCCCAGCCCAGCTTCAGCCTAGCCGAGTCCTGCCTTCTCTACTGCATGCTCCCCGCTGCAGCTTTCCCTTCTATTTACTTCCCTCCTCCCATGTTTGTGCCTGCTTCCCCGTGCTCCCTTCCCACCCCCTCCCTTAACACCTTCTTCCGCTCATCTCCAGATCAGGGCACTTAGCAACAGCGCAGCCCTAGCCCAGCCCAGCCAGAGAAAAGTGGTGGCAGCTTCTGGTCAGACAGGGTCAGGGTTGAAGAGATGGTTGATGAAGCAGAAGTTAATATGAAGGAGGCAGCTGGGGGACCTAGGAACAGGCTGCAAGTTTCACCCCTCAAGTCTTCCCCATGCTGTATGCCTCTTCCCCCACGAAAATAGGCCATTCCAGTCTGGGGCAGACAGTGGTTCAGCTCCAGGTCCAGAGCCTAGAGGCAAGCTGAAGCTGAACCACTACTTGTTCTGGGTAGATTCTTGAACCCAAGAAGAAGCTTTGTTCTCCTGTGTTCATTTGGGGTTTGAAGGGGAGGGGGCTCATCTTGTTAGTCTTGTTCCATCCAGTGTCCATGCTGAACCACTTTGCTCTCTAGCTGTTCTCTCTTACAGATCATTTCATATATGTATGCATGGCCTTGGTGAAGTTGATTTCTTAGGTAGGATTCTAGTCTGAAGGATTTGCCATTATATAGGTCTTTGCAGGCTGTCAAATGTCTTTTGAAAGCCAAAGAAATGGGTGGCAGGTTTCCCTAACCATCAGATGGAATTCATGTACTGTGAATATCTAGTCTGTGAAGGATCTCTTAAGATCAAATCTTGTCTGTTTTTTCACTAGGAGCTGAATCTAATCTTTATTTCATTATATGTTGTATCAAGAGACTTTCCCTTGCCTAAAGATTGGTATGATTTGTTTTCTAGTTGTTTCAATCAGTGAGTTCTCCCTTTTTGTTTATTCTGACAGTGACTTGGGGACAACTTCTTGTTGTAAGTACTGGAGCAGCCAACTAGGAGCTATGCTCTTAACCTGCTGCTCACAAACAGGAAACAATTGGTGGGGAATGTAGTAGTAGATGGCAGCTTGGGTAGCAGCAACCACAAGAAGATTGAGTTCAGGATCCTGAGGAAAGGAAGGATGGGTTTTCCTTTCCTGGAAAGCAACAGAGTAAGGACCCTGGACTTCAGAAAAGCAGACTTTGACTCACTTAGAGAACTCATGGGCAGGATCCTCCTGGGAAGCCAGTCTAGGGGACAGAAGAGTCCAGGAGAGCTGGCTGTACTTCAAAGAAGCCTTACTGAGAGTGCAGAAACAAACCATCCTAATGGGCAGGAAGACAAGCAAGTATGGCAGAAGACCAGCTTGGCTTAACAGGGAGCTCTTTAATAACTAAGTCACAAAAAGGAAGCTTATAAGAAGTAGTAATTTGGAAAAATTAATAGGCAGGAGTATGAAAGCATTGCTCAGGGATGCAGGGATGAAGTCAGGAAGGCCAAAGTATAATTGGAGTTGCAGTTAGCAAGAGACGTGAAGGGTAACAAGAAGGGTTTCTTCATGTATACTGGTACTGAGAGGAGGATCAGAGAAAGTGTGGGTACCTTAGTGAATTGGGGAAGGCAACCTTGTGACGGTGAATGAAGAAAAGGCTGAAGTTCTCAGTGCCTTTTTGGCAAATAGACCTACTCATGGCTGGACACCATACTCTATCTAGGGCAGTCTACCCTGTCTCTCCTGCCATGACTTGTTATAATAAACTTGATGTACAATATGGGAGGCTGCCCATTTAATGCCTCCATGTGTAGGACATTACTGTATTTTCGCACGTATAGCCTGCACCCATGTATAACCCGCGGAAAATTGTGGTTTTGTAAAATACTCCATGGATTCCCCGCACCCACGTATTCCCCACACCCTGAGACATAGCTGCAAGCGTGGGCTCTGCTGGGCTTGCGAGCTCTGCAGGGGAGGGGAGGGATGAGGAGCTGCGAGCTGCAAGCTCCACTTCCCGCTGCCAGCCTCACGCTGCTGGGTATGGCTGCCGGAGCCGGAGGCAGAGCCCACAGCTTGCAGCTCCTCATCCCTCCCCTCCCCTCCCCCCCTGCAGAGCCCCACTCCCTGCCGCTGCTGCCAGATGTGCTCTGCTGGGCATGGCTGCCAGAACCAGAGCTGGAGCTAGAGCCTGCAGCTGGGGATGGGCTATGCTGTTCTAAAGACTGCATAGCCAGCACCCTTGTATAGCCCACACCCACCCGTCAAGTTTGTAAGAACATGTATAGCCTGTAGGCTATGTGAATAAAAATATGGTACACACAGCTCTGATCTCTCCTATATCATACCCAGTGCCTTGCAAATGGCAACCACTGTGTGGCTTCAGCCCACACTCTGAGCCCCAAAGTCTGGTGTTCAGACCCCAACTAGTTCCCTCCTAATCAGGCAGACTCAGTCCCCCCCCCCCCACATCATGCAGGGCTGTTAGCTCCCTAGACCTCTTTCTCTTTAGGGCATGGCTCCCCTCTGGGACATTTGGCCATACAGGCCCAGCTCCATACTGGCCCACCTCCAGGCCAGTTGGTACCTCAGGCCCCCTGACTCTGGGCATCCCTCATGGTGGGCAGTCTTGTACTTTTGACTATCCTCATCCTGGCCACAGCATTAACCAGTTGAGGGTTTCATCTAGGTTCTCAAGCTGCTCACCACTCCCTCTCATGTGGGTCTACCTTCTCAAGCCCATGCCTGTCCCTGCTACTGGGTAACCCACCAGATTGTGGGGACTGGGGCTTTAAGGCACCCTATCCTCACCTTTCACTGGGGAGGCAACTGGCCTGGTATTTCTTGGGGACTGCTTCACTACAGGCAGACCTAGCAGACCATCCTACCCCAGCAGGGTGTAGTTTTTGGTCATTCCCCAGGACCAGAAGCCTCCTGACATCCCCATAGCTTCCTGCCCTTATCTCTACGGTTGTTCTGTGCAGCTGCTCAGCCAGGTGGTATTCTTCTGGCTGCCAGCAGCAGACTGCTGCCACAGCCCTGAGGGCCTGGATCTAAAATGGAGACTGTTCACCCTTCCGTCCAACCCCAGGGCCCTCCTGAAGTCATTTGACCACCTCATTACTCTGGCACACACCTGCCAGATGCTGTAATGCCTGCTTTGGCTCTTAAAGTGGCAGGCACCAAAGGCACTCTGCCACAGCCTTCTTTACCTAAATCTTTACAGTTTAGCTCCTAGACTACTGCACTGGGCAGCACAGTTTGGGAAGGTGGTGAGCAGCCAACAGTGGTGAAAGAACAGGTTAGAGACTATTCAGAAAATCTGGACATATACAAGTCCGTGGGGCCAGCTGCAGTGCACCCGAGGGTGTTGAGGGAGTTGGCATATGTGATTACAGAGCTACTGGCCATCGTCTTTGAAAATCTGTGGCAATCAGGAGATGTTCTGGGTGATCGAAAAAGGATAAACATAGTGCCCATATTTAAGAAAGGGAAAAAGGAGGATCCAGGGAGCTATAGACCAGTCAGCCTCACCTCAGTCCCTGGAAAAATCACGGAGCAGATCTTCAAGCAATCCATCTCAAAGTACTTGGAGGAGAAGGTCATTAGGAACAGTCAGCATGGATTCAACATGGGCAAGTCATGCCTGATCAACCTGAATTTCTTCTATGATAAGGTGACTGACTCTGGATGTGGGGAGACCAGTAGACGTGATATATCTTAATTTTAGCAAGGCTTTTGATGTGGTCTCTCGTAACATTCTCTCAGGCAAGCTAAGAAAGTACAGGCTGGATGAATGGACTTTAAGGTGGATAGAAAACAGGCTGAAGCATCAGACTCATAGGGTAATTATCAATGGCTTGATGTCTAGTTGGCAGCTGGTATCAAATGGAGTGCCCCAGAGGTTGGTTCTGGGCCTGGTTTTGTTCAATGTCTTCATCAATGACCTGGAGGATAGCATAGAGTATACCTTCAGCAAGTTTGCAGATGACACCAAGCTGCTGAGAACAATAGATGTGCTAAAATTCAGTAGGGCTAAAATTCAGAGTGACCTAGACAAATTGGAGGATTGAGCCAAAAGAAATGTCATGAGATTCAATAAGGACAAGTGCAAAGTCTTGCATTTAGGACAGAACAGTCCCAAGCACCAGTACAGGCTGGGGACTGACTGGCTGGGCAGCAGCTCTGCAGGAAAGGACCTGGGGGTTACAGTAGACAATAAGCTAAGTATGAGCCAGCAGTGTCCCCTTGTTGCAAAGAAGTCTAATGGCATACTGGGCTGCATTGGTAGGAGTGTTCCCGACAGGTCAAGGAGTGTTGCCAGCAGGTCAAGGGAAGTGATTATTCCTTTCTATTTTGTACTGGTGAGGCCACATCTGGAGTAGTGTGTCCATTTTTGGGCCCCCCCACTACGGAAAGAATGAGGACAAATTGGAGAGAGTCCAGTGAATAGGGCAACAAAAATGGTGAGGGGCTGGGGGACATGATTTATGAGGAGAGGCTGAGAGAATTGGGCTTATTTTGTCTAGACAAGAGAAGTCTGAGATGGGATTTAAAAGCAGCCTTCAACTACCTGAAGAGGATGGAGTGAGACTGTTCTTAGTGGTGGAAGATGAAAGAACAAGGAGCAACGGTCTTAAGTTTGAGCAAAGGAAGTTTTGGTTAGATATTAGGAAGAATTTTATTACTGGGCGGGTAGTAAAACACTGGAACAGGTTACCTCCTTCCTTGGAGGTTTTTAAGACCTGGCTAAACAAAGCTTTGGGCAGGATGATCTGGTTGGGGGTGGTCCTGCCTTGAGCAGGGAGTTGGACTAGATGACTTCCTGCGGTCCCTTCCAACCCTAACTTGCTGTGATTCTATGACTTAAGGTTTATGGTGGTGATGGGTGGTTTCTCTTTTGTTTTCGTTTCCCCAGACTTCATGAACACTTCTGTCAATATTGTTGGCACACTTGTTTCAACCCCACTATTCTTCTGCTTTATCTGAAATGGGGTTCGTTGGAATCAAAGTCATCTGACAAATTTAAATAGTGCAAAAATACATGACTGAAGCTGAATGGAAATATTTTGACAAATCTTTGTTTCTTTATTGGAATGGAAGCCAATGTTTAAGATATCAAAATACTTTGTAAAATACAATTACTTATTTTTCTTCTGCAGAGCTGCAGTAATGGCCTCCTTGACATTCTTTGCCAAAACATGAGAGGTGCAGAAAAGTCAGATCAGTGCCCGCAGTGTTTGTCAATAGATGGCCTTGCATGTATTGGACCCCACAAATGCTTTGGAATGCTGACATGCTGTCTCCCCAGAAAAACAACATTAATGAAATCCTCCAATAAGAGATGCACTATTTCCCCAAACCTTCAGCTAGAAACACCTACCTCATAGGATATTATCCAAAACTTAATGAACCTTCAGAATATTACTGAGCAACTTGTTTGAACGTCTCTATTTGAGCTAGAGCAGTTTTGTGCCCACAGCAATAGGAAAACTTCCCACAATAAGAACACAGTTATTCTATACCTTCTTCACTCAGATAATCAAGCTATCTATTTACTGTGTTTGTTAGAACTTAACCTGCACAATGATGAAGGTGAACAAAGTTTTCCTCACTTTCTGAATATTGGTGGAATAACTTTAATGAATAAGTATGCCATAATCAAACACTGCATAAACCACCTCTTGCATAAGGTGGGAAATTTAACCTGCAAACCTGGTAAGCACTCATCTTTGCTGCTGCTGAGGCTACCAACAGAAATAATCATAGCTAGGGGGACTAAGATTTAACTCCATGCAATTTCAAACAACCTAGATAGATGCTCTTAAAATAGAAATGCTGACAAATCTTTTAAGTGTAGCTGTGCTACTGGATGCTGCTTTAATTCATTAATTCTTCACTTCATACCACACTACAGATTTTATTTCTGCTTTTTCCATTGGCCTGTTCATAGCTCTGGTTCCAGTTTTTCATGTTCATTGCAGTCTAGTGCTTACTTAGCAAAATCTTTTGTAAAAGGGGTGGGGGCAAGTAAAATTTCATTTACATATTCATTTGATAGAATTCTCCTTCAGGGAAATTCTTTAGAATGAGGAAGGTTTACTAAAAGCTGTTTAATAGAAGTGGTTACAGCTAATCAAGAGGAGAAAAAGAAAACCTAACTGCATTCAATTTGCAGCTCCCTTTCTAGCTGACAGTGCTGTTAACAGTTAAGAATTGGAATGTGGCAGCAGTGCAATAACTATCACTGACTCCTACCCTTAGGTAGCTTCAGTATATGGTATCTTTTATTAAAGGGAACTCATGCCTTTTCTTTTATTGGCAAAAGTTGTAATTTTTTTCCACCTCAATTTATGGACACAGCAGTACGCACGATTTGCACAGCAGTGCATTGAGTTACACAGTTAAAGTGTCACTCTGTCAATATAAAGTCAGATATTTTTTTTAATTCAAAATGTAGAAGTCCAGTAGTTAGTAAAAGACAAGTCTCCAGTGCATTTAGCACCGGTGTTGGTTGCTAACTACATTAACCAGGGGTACATAATTATATCTCTAGGCAAAATGGGACTTAGCTAGTCATTAAAGGTACGATGCCCAGGTGGGCTGGTGAAAGACTAACTTTTATTCTTGGTTCTAGTTACAAGATATAAATCAGGTTTACAAAAGATTGTACTTGTGTCACATGGCCCATTGTTTGAACTGTGACCATGGTGAGTATCTGCAGTGCCAGGTACCAAAAATGAGTGTCTCTGTCTGAACCTAATTTAATAATCTAAAACCTTTAAGAGTAATAAACTGTTGTAGTTATGAACCCACTGCCATCTTCCAGTTGTAAGAAAGGAATTGTGAGAAACTGACACATGCTGATTTGATTTATTTTTCTCTTTCTTCTGTTCTTTTATATATTGTGTATAGACAAAGTGCTTGATCCTTATACTGGCAAAACTCCCGTTGCCGTCAGCAGAAATATTAGCTATAATGAATGCAGAGCTATGGGACCAACAGTGACAAAATAATCTATTTGTTTAAAGATGATCAGACTCCAAGATGCTCTGATACTCAATTTGGTTTCTCAGGAGAACGGTTTGTTTCTTTAGGGGGTCAGCTGGATATATAATATACATATTAAAATCCCCCTTGTAATGAAGTCTAATTTTGACACTTTCATTTTAAAGTGTATTGCTACAATCTAGCACTCTCACCCTTTTTTTTCCTTGAAATCAAATTCTCTTCTAAATCGTGTTTATTAGCTACTATGTACTATTACAAAGCCAATATATAACCAATAGATTACTGTTCAAATGAGTTCATCTATCAGGGGAGGGAGGAAGCAAAAAAACAACCCCCCCAACCCATTTTTTTATCCTAGCGTTGGCACAGAACTGTCATACAGGGGTACTGGCTTTAACAGTTGAGACTCTTGTACAGAGCGTCTAGAGGTGGTGCAGTGAACCTCTTGTTAAGCAAAGCAATGGAACTAGAGTACAGCTGATCACTTTCTTTTACTTCAAGCACTGACTTCAAGCAAGTTTGGTCAACATATTTTAAAACAATATGTTATCTGCCATGTTTCATCCAGATGCAATCTTGATCAATATTGCTGCTTTATAAAAGTCTCGTTAACATACTTAGCTTCTCCAGTTGCTAAAACAGGGCATTACTATGGACTTTGCAGAAAACATTATGCTTCTAATCCAAACTGTCATATTCTGAAACTAAGCACCCTCAAATTTTGAATGTCAGGCCAGAAAGTTTAGCCAAGCTTTTGATTTCCGTCCATTTTACACAATGATCAGCAATGAAATTTGAGTTGGGGAGATGGAATCCAGATTCCCCAAGTTCAGGGGTATTTATTTCATGTACTGCAGGAAACAATAACATGAGGAACTTGTGTTTCTAAAACTGAAGTGGCTTTCCATTTTAAATTAACTATTTACAAATACATTGGATAGGTTACAAGGGTGGGCTAGCAAAAACAGGATGCGCTTCAACACTGACAAGTGCAGGGTGCTGCACTTGGGCAGTAGTAACCAGCAGCGCACTTATAGAATGGGAAACTCCCTTCTTGAGAGCACAGAGGCAGAAAGGGATCTTGGAGTCTAAGATGAACATGGGCCGACAATATGAGGTCACGGTTGGCAGGGCTAACCGGCCCTTGTCGTGCATCCACAGGTGCATCTCAAGTAAGACCAAGGAGATGATCCTCCCCCTCTATGCAACACTGGTCAGGCCACAGCTGGAGTACTGTGTCCAGTTCTGTGCGCCCCATTTCAGGAGGGATGTGGACAACGTGGAGAGGGTACAGAGGAGGCCACCCAAATGATCCGGGGACTACAGGGGAGACCCTACAATGAGAGACTGCAGGACCTGAACCTGTTTAGCCTTCACAAGAGAAGGCTGAGGGGGGACCTGGTGACCATCTATAAACTCACTGGGGGGACCAGAAGGGTTTGGGAGAGACCTTGTTTCCCCTAGCGCCCCCTGGCATAACAAGGAATAACAGCCACAAGTTGTTGGAGAGGGGGTTTAGATTAGACATCCGTAAGAACTACTTCACAGGGTGGCTAGGAGCTGGAACCAACTTCCAAGGGAAGTGGTGCTGGCTCCTACCCTGGGGGTCTTTAAAAGGAGGCTTGCTGCCTACCTAGCTGGGATCATTTGAGCCGGGTTTTTTTTTCTCTTGCCCTGGCAAGGGGTCGGACTTGAAGATCTATAAGGTCTCTTCCGACCCTACTTCTGTGATTCTAAGATTCTGTGATCGCAACTGCACCTGGTATTTCAACCATGTGCACAAAGATTAGGCTCCTCTTGCCTCCATCAAATTCTTTCCTCCTGCAACACGTGCTCCTCAACCCAGGTTCCATGCAGATTGTTAAGTTTCCTTTTAACAGTTGTGATCTCCTGAGTAAACATTTGCTAACTTGCTGGGCCTGACGTTGCTTGTTAAACTACACTGGATTTTTTTCTTTCCATTCCAGGAATTTCTTTTAAGACTGGCTTTTCCCATCCTAAATCAAGACCAAAAAAAAAAAAACCCCACAAAGTCCGCCTTCCCCAATCCCAAAAGTATTCATGAAACTGATGGTACAAAGAAAAAGACAAAGTAAAACACTTTTTGGGTCTTTGAGAAGCAAGGTTTGTTTGATGATCCCTTCTGTTGAATTAACTGTACAGTTGAGAGAGATGTTAGACAAGCTTTTGGCCACTCTATGTTCATTTACATAATGACATTAAACAGAAGTAATTGTTTTACCTGGTATTTAGCTTAGGCCATATCCACTTCTTTCCCAAAACCGAGGAAGGTCTTTTTGTGCCCCAAAGCAGTTGATTCAATATAAGATATCACCACATATACATTGGACTGGAAGAAGCAAGGTATGTGTGTACCTACAGGCCAAGGACTAGATCCACAAAAGGATTTGCTACTTTCTGATTGTACAGTTAGGCCTTGTAGTCTTTCATCTATTACTTTACAGTTTGTCTGTGTTCTTACTGCTTACTGTGGGAGAATGGGATAGGGTGGGAAGACCAAGGGGCATGCTTGTGTATTGTTGGTGCCTGTGTTCATTTGGGTTACATATAGTTCTTCTCTTTTGTTGTTCATAGACCTTTCTTCTGACTCTTTCATATCAGGCTAGCTGATGGCTAGGGCCTCTTCTAAATCCTTTTCATCCTGGCCTTCACTCTGTCCATCTGTGCTGGCTATCTGCTGTTACCCTATCATTATCTTTCATTTCATTATTTGATAGTTATATCAAAAGCTGCTCACCCATGTATAGTAGGCCACTTCCCAAGAAGACTGTTTGCTTTACTGCTTTGTAATCTGTCATTCCTCTGCTGGGTTTCTGCAGTTTATTCTACAGGAGAAGTGTAGTTTTTGGTTCTCTGGCCCATTATTTTCTCTGTTGGACTACTATCTACTCCCTAGGAGAGTACATTGTGATCTAATAACACTAAGGAAGTAAAACATTTACTACCAGCTTTGCTACTACCTTTTGTCTTTTACTACAAATTCTGATTTTTCCTTTCTTTGCAATTAATGAGAAGATGATTTGTGCTAAATTGTTTGAGTTCTCCTGCACTGTGCAGTCACTCTGCCTGCTCATACCATGTCAGGTATTCTACAGCTTGCAAAATGTCCTTTATTTCTGCTCACAACTTTTCCTTGAATAACTTCCAAGGATTCCAGAAATTGAAATAACCCTTCTATGTAACCTGACAGACAAGGAACCACACAATCCCTTTGTGTTCCTGTCATGTAAAAAATAAATGCATCTCTTCTAGCCTTTCTTTAGTGGAGGTTGGGATTTCATGAGGCTATAGAGCATTTTTGTGTTGTCTTGCACTGTACTCTTCTCATCGGGGATTTGTTTTACTTATGCTGTCAATTGGGCACTCCTTGGCTTGTTTCAGGCATATGTCTGTCTCCAAATGGACCCATTTTAAGATGGTTGCTCTTAAATCCTTTGAGTTTCCAGCTTGATCATCTTTATATATCTTGTACATGCAGTTCATCTGGAGAATTTTTCTGCAGCACTTAGTCCTTTCAGTCTATCCAACCCTAAAAATACAGTTCTGGCTGGCTGGACTTTACTAACTAATGCCACTGGCTGTGTTGACTCTGCATCAGTGTTGTACCTGAACTTGTTCCTGAGATTAAAAAAAATTGTAGAAGCAACTCTGCTAGTTAGCAATATTTTAGGACAGCTGCCTTGCCTATTATTTTCTTTACTCTTTCAGTGCTTGTTTCTTGGCCTCTGACCATACTCTCTCATTATTGTGAATTTGTCTCAAGGGTTCCCAGGCTTATTGAAAATCTGGAAGAGTAAAGCATGTCACTCTACCCCCAAGCTACAGTCCTGGCAGTCCTTCTGATGCATGCTGTGCTCAGTTGATGTTGGGATACTCCAGGGGCCTTGCTGATGCCCATATCAGTACTTGCAACAACAAAAAAAAAGGTGGGGGGGCAATGGTGGTTGTGTTGCTGGGTGGCTCATGTAATGCACTGTGCTGGAAACCCTTCTTGAGCTCATACATAGTGAACTCGTTTGTTTTGTTTGTTTTTGTTTTTTGCTTTGGATTAATTGGTAGTATGTCCTTAATCACTGGTAATGGGTATTGACTTTTTTGGTGTTCTGTTAAGTGTTTGTAGATCAATGGAGGTTTTCTCACCACAATTAAACTGATGATCCACTCTCAACTAGTTTCAATGGGAATAATTATATTCTTTCCCTGTTTGTAGTTTCTTCTTCCGTGTGTCACCACGTCCAATTGAACTATACATTCCAGTATCCTCATGGGCTGCGTGTAGGAGCTAGTTTTGAAGTTCAGCTTGCCTGAAAGATGTCATCATCATTGAAACATGTCTTTATATTCTGGCAACATGCTGGCCACTGCTCACAGTGACTAGTTTCTTTTCACTGTTGTATGGAGGATATTCTGGGGTTATACTGTGATCAAATCAGTGGCTTGCAGTGCTCTTCTGCTCCCCACTGAATGCTATTCCTCTGTCAACTGCTATAAACTCTTATTGAGAAACTCTCTTGCTTTGTAGGGTTTTTTTTGCTAACAGTCTGTATGTGCCTACTGGGCTCAACACTGCTTTGTTATACAACCCCAGCACTTGGTCATATTTTTCCAGTCTTATGTTACTGTTTGTCAGTGTTTCTGGGATTATTTTGTAGCTGGTTCATGAATCTAACTGACATCAAACTGATCATTGATTGAACTGCCCAGTTGCAAATATAAGCAATAAGGTTAAAAGTTACCTTCTACATTGTGTGTGCGCAAATATTTGAATATGCTGAGGTGGCTGCAGATATACTTAAATGTTTTTTTCCTGTTCTTCCTTGGGTAGCTGCTGCTTTGGGACATGACGCGGTTCTAGTTTTCATGTTATTATTGTATGCATATCTTGCATTATTGCAAACAGGCAATTTTCTTTCTCTTTTGTGTTTCTGTTCATGATAGGTATGCTGGACCATGGTGTCTGCACTCTCAAATGGTCTGTCCTTATCCTCTTTACTGCATGATTTTCAATTCAGCCTGCTTCATTTCATTATCTTCCTTGCCATGGAATTGACCTTTAACTGACAGCTAACATGGTGTTTTATGTACCATGTGCTGAGTAAAAACTTTCTGTTTCTAAAATTTTACAGCCTCTTTTATTAAAATAGTCAGGCATTTTGGCATGTGGGATAAGCCAATATTCAGCCATGTGGGTTTTTTTAGTTAGGAGGTGAAATACATTACAGTTACTACTTTTAGTGCCAAAAAATGCATATATGAGACAAGTAGAGACATTACACACAAACTGGTAGAAGTGCCTGAAAACTGGTCTATATCCATAAGTGAACAGAAGTTTTGTGCACATAGACTGGTTTAAAAATGGCAGAATGCAGTCTAAGATAGACCTGGAGCAAAGTGCACTCAAACTTAATCAGTTTAGGTTAGACTGGTACATCAAACTTCTGTGCCAGATCCCCTATTGATTCATGTTAAATAGCTGTCTGGTGACATCCCAAGTATCTTTGTGACTCCCTGCTAGCCCACCTCATGGGGAGCTGCTCTAGCACTCACTCTGCACTCGGATGCTCCAGCTGAGTGCCTACTGGGTCCCACCCATGGGCTCTCACAGAGCTGAGCCAGCAAAGTCTCTGTCCCCAGCCTTATTTCCTGCCTGCAGTGACTTGTCAGCTGGGGGTGGGGAGGTGGGGAGAGAATGGAGACTTCTGCCACGCAGACCTGGCAGCCAGGGGTGGCTTGGTAGTTTGGTATCACTCACCATTCTCCAGCAGCCCAGGGAGCTGCTGGAAGGCATCTGGGAGTGCCATCAACCTGCTGACCTCAGCCAGTGCAGGCAGCCTATATGCTTCTCCCACTTCCTCCCTCCCACTAAAGGGCAAATGTGAATTGTGTTCACTCCTGAGCTAACGTATGCCACTTACAGAAACCCGCGTAGGTTTGCTCAATTCTGTCCCAGCCTTTAACTGTCTGTGCCTAGCCTAGGTGTTCATTTCTCTGGATTTAATGAAGGAATAAAATGTCAGGAGACTCTTTAGACTCTTTTCTCACAGTTGCAAACCTCTGTTAACCAACATGCTACCACAAAAACCTCTTTTGCCAAGGTATTTTCTTGTAACACTCTTGGCTGTGTCAAGTTCCTGTGCTCCTTCTTTCTGTAGTTTTGTGTATTGCTGTTCGTTGTGTGCATCTCAGAGATTTGGGAAGCCCTACCACACAATGCTCCACCCCCTGCATTGGTCTCCTAGGAAACTGGTTGTGCCAAATTGTGCAGTTTCTACTCAACCCATTTATCTGTGTTTTAGGTGGTAGCTCTTATTATTACAGCAATCTTATTTCATAACTGAGCTTGACTGTTTCTTACATGTATCCAAAATGCAATTAGGTATGCTCACCAGCTTCCGTGAACTTTTTCTTCATTCTTCAGCATAAATCAGCCAATGAGATAGGGAACCATTCCAGCTATGTGCGTGAGAAGTCTGTGCAAGGAAAGAGGCTGGATATAGTACCAAAAAGCATAATCTGTGCTCTTCCAGGCAAGATACATGTTTGCTGCTGCAACTTTATTTTAATTCCAACCAATATCAAGGTATTCACTGGAGAATATATTACTTTATGTGGCAGTTGTTGCTTTCTGTCACCATGGCACCCTGTTTGATCCGTTAAAAGAAGCTGAAGTGGTACAAAGTATCTACTGCACCATCCTTTTAAAGCTATATTATACTCTGAGATCTCATGGGATTTGTGTTGGGGGTGGCGGGGGGGGGCAATTCCTGACTTCATACAGCACTCTTAGCTGTTGATGTTTTGGGTTCACTTTGTTCTGGTATGAGTGCTCTGTGGATATGTTTGAAGGTTTTTCTTTTCTTTTTGTAATCCTTTGTTTTAGTTATCAAATAAGTATCTACATCTTACCCAAGCTGAAAGAGGCACTTGATATTATAGCAAGTCTTAAACATAGCCACAGGGATTTTCTTCTGAAAAGGGAGAAGAAAAATGGTATGTATGATGTATTCAGTGTTCTCGCTGAATCTCTAGATGAAGTCTATACACAATAATTTATGGTCATAGTGGCAGGAAGTTGAAGGAATGATAATAATGTGTTTACAGTCTGTATATAGAGACATCAGAATAAGTGACCCAGACTCCATTTGTACCTCCTTTACTCCCTAGAGCACACTTATGTTGTTGTAAGGATATAAAAAGGGGTTGGGGAGGAAGAACCTGCACATCATGCACCCACACCAAGATCATTGCTTATGCTCCCTCCCACACATCCACTGGCTAGGCACAGAAGTTGCACATAAACAGATTTAAGTAATCAGAAACTGATTTAAACTTCTAACAGAACGGAAGTCCTGTGCACATAAACCAGTTTCAAAATGGCTGAAACTAGTTTAAGATAAACCTAGTTGAATGCAGTATCAGACTTAACTGATTTGGGTAAAAATGGGTTTATGAAACTTCTGTCCCAGACCCCTTTCTGGTTCAAGTTAAATGACAGTCCCCCAGCATCCCAACATGCTTTCTAGCCCTGAGCTAGCCTGGACTTGGCTTTCTACCAGCAGAGAAGGGTTATGGGATGAAGAAAGGAAGGGACTGCCCCCCTTCCCCCATTCCCCAGACAAACCCCAGCTGGGGTGTGGGGCCATAGAGGGGGATTATACTTTGGTTCTCCCGAGTACAGAGCTGCCCTGCTCTGCTTTGCTAAAAACTTATTGCTGGCTGCAACTGTGGACTACAAATCCCAGAGACACCTGGAAGGAGGAAGAGGAAGTGATGAGCAACCCTGCAGGGTTCTTCTGTTGTGAGTCTTCACATCCCATAGACTTTGGGGGCAGCAGGAAGAGGAAGCAAACACACAATCAATGCTGGCTATGTGCCAGAGAGTCATACTCTATTTCCCCTCAGCTTCTGGCTTGAGACACTGCAGACATGTGGCTGAATTTCCTGAATCAAAAGTGAACGTCTGTCCTGTTGTTTCTCAGGTTAATCTCTGCATTTTAGATTAGCCTGTAAAGAGTGAATTGATTTAGCCTTAAGCTTTTTGACCATCTTTACTTGGCTACAGTGTTCTTCTGCTTGGCTCTCTCCTGGGCAAATGCCTCTGTTTGCTCCCCTTTGTTCATTCTAAACTTTTAATTCAGTTGGCTAAATCATTCTCTCCCCCTTGTCCCCCAACACAAAGACAAAAACAAAAAGCAAAAGAAAAACAACCCTGCTCTTTACTTGAATCTTGGATAGGTTTAATGGGTTTCATGCAAAATAAGGAATATTCAGCATTTTCCCTCTTCAACAAAGCTCCAACAGTTGTTGCCTTTTGAATCCTTCCCCTCCAGCTCTAAGAAAGAGAAAGGTTCCTCATTCTGTGAACACCTAAAATCCTTTCCTTTTTTCCCTTTAGGCTAATAGGATTCAGGGTTTTTCAGTCACATTCAACTAGCTAACCCCTTTGAACTTCTCATCTGCAATGTATACCAGCCATAAATTGAGACAAATTTGCAAGCCTGCTTACAAACACACAGCTTCTAAATTCCTGTTTCTCTTCCTTGTTATGTAAAACCAGGTCCCAAAAATACTGTGGGAATATGGGAGGTGGTAGAAAATCTTGTCTGCACAGCCCCAACTATCAGTAGCTTCTTGGTACCCCAAACTGGCAATTGGTCAGATTTAGGCCACCTGGGAAATGTACTCCAGACTATATTTCCATTTATATAGTGGATGAGTGGTGGATGGGAAAACAACTACTGCATATCTCAATAATTTCTTATTCAGGAAGAACTGCGGGGCGGCTGTAAAAGACAATATAGTTCTCCTCAGGCGCCTCTATCTCTCAACAGATGGAAGAAAGGGAGAATCTTCACCTATTCTTAAACAGATATGATCACCGTGTCTGTTCTGGGAAACAGCATATAAAGCAAGACTCTAAGCAATGAAACTCTTTCTCTTCTCCCCCTCCTTTCAAGATCCCAGGAGTTGCCCTGGTGGTCAGATCAGCCATGTTCTTCATTGATATTGGCTGGGTGTGGGTAGTTTACAAACTAAGCACTGAGGTTTCTTTTGTATTTCAGATTAGAATCCAGAACTCTCTTTTCTGCCTTGCAGAAAAGTCTAATGCAAACTTCTTTTTATATTTAAACCAATGTAACCCTTCTTCCAGCCATCAGATGGCAGTAACAAGAGCCAAGTTCAACTTCGGCATTTTACACACATTGATTACCTTGGCTCAAAGATTCACCCAAAAACCTGGAAAAATAATTTCTGCATGGGTATTCCAATGTGAACAAGCAATATCAAATTATAAATGGCTTTACTGATGGAGGAAATGGGATGACAAATAGAAATGGGATGCCTTCTCTGATATTCAGCATACTCTTGGCTCAATGATTGTCCACAAGGAAGATTAATGATATTGATTTATTGGTGCTCCTCACTGACTTTGTTCCTCTCAACCCTTCTCCTTCCAACCCCAGAACCACTATCTTGAAATGAAGCTGAGGTGCCAGGCTCAGTCTCCTCTACTGTTGCTGAGGGCTTATCAGCCTTCTTTATGTTGGTGGGGCCATAAATCTGGGGAATTGTCAACAGACAACCCCATTCCTCAAGGTCATGTTGCTTTCGTGAGTGAGAACAGCATGTTTACGCAGATCCTTACACACTTACAGGCTTAGCAGTGCTACAGTCACTAGCACTGCATCTGAATGAGACCTGGGTGTCGTGATAGACAGCAAAATGAACATGAGCCATCAGTGTGATGCTGTAGCTGGCAGAGCTAATAACATTCTGGCATGCATCTACTGAGGCATCTTGAGCAAGTCTAATGATGTAACCTTCCCTCTCTACTCAGCCTTGGTGAGACCACAGCTGGAGTTCTGCATCCAGTTCTGGGCGCTGCACTTCAGGAAGGATATGGGAAAGCTTGATAGAGTCCAAAGTAGAGCCACACACATGATTAGAGGCCTAGAGACCAGCTCACAGGAGGAAAGGCTGAAAGACTTGGGACTGTTCACCCTGAAGAAGAGAAGCCTCAAAGGGACTTGGTGGTAGCCTATAAGTATATCAAGGGTGTCCATCAGGGTCTGAGGGAGCATCTGTTCACCAAGGCCACCAGGGAGGGCAAGAAATAATGGATACAAGCTGATGTCTAGCCTGATTGCTTCAGGCTAGACATAAGGAAAAAAATCTTTACAAGTCAAGTGCCAAGGGCTTGAAAGAGACTCCCAGCAAAGGTGGTACAGTCATCCACCCTGGCAATCTTCAAAAAGTGTCTTGACACTCATCTTGCTTGGGTCATCTGATCCCAGCAGTCGTCCTGGCCCAAGTGCAGGAGGGCTGGGTCCAATGATCTGTAGTGTCTTTAATAATTATGGAAGTAAGAAACTATTCATCTAACAGAAACCCTAACCAAACCAGACTCTGATGTTCACTGAAAGCTTTTTTTTGAGCCCCATAGCAAAGATGTAACCAATAAGCAAATCTGCACATCTTCACTGACAATTCTTTGGGTGCCATGTGGAAGAGCAGCTATGAATGAGCACCATGACGTGTAAGGCACAGCAGGAAATGGGAATTGTCTTCAGCAGAAACCTCCTTGCTCATATCCCAGAGTATCGGAGAAGGCTCATGCTCCAGGGCCTGATGCTGCACTTTCCCAGCCCTCCCAACTCCCGTAGCAGGGAAATGGAACCCAGGCATTCCCAGCTGAGAGGTGGAATGTAAGCATTCCATGGTATGATCAGTGCCAGATTGTGATTAACTACGTGGTTTCTAGCCAGAGATATGTGCAAAGATGGTGCTGGCAACATGAGGACCAAAGGGGACCATCTATATAGGGGATTGGAATGGACAGGTTGGTAAGCGCTTGTACCCATGGTGCCATAGAACTTGAGCAAGTCACCTAGGACTAGGAGTGCTCTGCAAAGGTCCAAGAATGAGATCTACTGGTGTCCAGAGAGGACTCTGGGGGAGCTCTCACATGCTGCTATGGAGCTAAGTGCCAGGATAAGGAGTTTATGCACAGGGTCAGAGACCACTTGGATCTAGATATAATATGGAAAGTGATATTAGCACTGTGTCACACAGGGAAACCATTGCCCTTCCAGAACGGAGTGGTGGGATAGGTGGCTGCCCACTCTATCCCACCACCCCAAGCATGGAGAAACCCACTCCAAGGACTGCCTCATAATTCAACATGCCTGAGAGTTCCAGTGGGGCAGGAGGGCCCTGGAAGGTGGCTGTAGGGGAACACTCCTTCCAAACTTTTGTGTGTGTATGTAAGAAAGCAAAACTGTAGAATGTTATCTGCTCCAGAACTTGTATTGGAGCCCAAGGGGCTGCCGTTCCCTTCAACGGGACCTGGGCCTGCAATGGCCTGGCCCAGTGGGTTGGTGGGATGCCCTCCCCACACCCCATTCACTTTGCAACCCTGCATTTGACCACCAGCTTCCAGATAGCAAGTTGGCCTTTTAAGGTGGGCAGAGTCTATGCCAGTCCTGGCATCAGGTCCTGGGCAGCCTGGTCCCCTTCCCATTCTGCACTGCTGCTCATCTGGATGCCTTCCTAGCTTTTCAGCCCAGGTCAGTGGTTCCAATATACCACATGGGCAGAGGGATCTCAAAAGAATAGAAATGGCATATTGGAGCTGCTGACCCATGGTTTGAGGAGTCAGGAAGTAATCCAGGTGAGCAGCAATGCAGGACAGGATAGGACCAGGCTTCCCAGGAGCTGATGCCAAAGTGAACAACTGAACAGCCTGCCACAGTGCAGAGCCAGGGCTTCGCACATTGGTGGGAAACTCACCCTTTCCCCCATCCCTGCATTGCGTGTGCTTATGGTACCAGGCTTCTGGCAACCAGCTACCCTACATAGGGCCTCATGAGCCAGGGCAAGAGGAGGTTGGCTAGGATCCTGATCGGGATGCGGGGGTGATGTTGCTGATGAAATTGAGGATCCTGGGAGCACTCCCTATCACCCTGGGGGATGTGAAGTTGCACAAAAGGGGGCATCATCCTCACTGGCTGCCTGAAAGTCAGTGGTATAGTCATGTCCCAGATGTCTGGGGGAAGAAGGGGGTGTATCCCAGATACTTAGGTTCTGTATGTGTGAGAGTATCCAGGACACCTGTATTCTGCATGTGCCTAGATAAGTGCCTGTGATGTTCCTGCCAGCCAATCAGGGGTGGCTCAACCATTCACTTCCACTTGGGAGTTTTCAGCAGCCTGGAGAACCTGTTGGAGGTGTATGAGAGCTCCCTCTGCCTGCTGTGCTTGAGCCATCCATGCAAGCAGGCTCCAAGTTCCCCAGCCTCCTTCCCACCCCTCACAAGTGATGATATATGTTCTGCATCCTTCTGAACCTAAACAGGGGCACTTAGAGTAAAGCTCAAAAGTTAGAGTGCTTCTGCCACAGGCTTCTTGAATACCTATACATAGCTCATATTTTCAAAGGTATTTGCTCTTTTGTGCTTCATTTTCTCAAGCCTAATCCTGGGGTCTCTAGTGCCTCTTTACTTTAGGGGAATAAACATCTAGGATAAATATTTTAAGGACTGTAAAGTTCTCAGGATTACTTAAATTATTGGCTCTTTACAAGCTAGAAAGGCTGATCTCAGTTGGATAGTCTGTAAATAGACTATAACAAGCAGAGACATAACCTATTGTAAAACACACTTTGTGAGAAATTAAGTTGTGGAAAACTATGAAATATGTGTACATAAAAAACATTCTAATATTATAAAAGCCTGTCTGCCCATAATGCTTTATTTGTACTCAGATTGGTTGTCTAAAACAACCAATCAGAGTGCTCCAAGAGCGTTCTGGACAGGAGGCGGTGGTGGAGTGCCGCTATAATGGTGAGGCAGAATGTGTGTGTGTGAGGGGGAAGCACCCCCGGCCCTGCTCCCTGGAGGTGGTGGCAGTGGCACTGGCCTGGCCTTGCCCCCTCCCTCCCCTGCTTCTTGAGGCAGTGGCAGTGGCAGGTGGAGTGGTCCCAGACTGGAAGCAGTGGCAGGGGGGAAAGGGGAATGGCCTTGGGCCCCAGGCCTGATGTGGTGGTGGGGGAAAGGAGGAGAGGGCCTGATGTGGTGGGGGAAGGGGGAAGCAGGGCCAAACCCCAAGTGGCGGGGGTGGAGGTGTGGAAGGATGGGAAGGGGCCTGTATGAGGGAGGGGAAGACGTGAGGCTCCATCTCTGCCTGCGCCCTACCCCCGTCATTCTGGATGGGCAATTTGCTAGTTCTAAATAATATTATAATATTATTATCAATAACATCAGCATATCTGTACAATTTTACTTTGCCTGAAGGCATATGCCAAAAGGGGTTATTAAGAAACTAGATAGTAAATGTATAACGTGATGTATATAATAAACACTTCAAATATGATAGCCATGTTGACTGCTGTGCAATCAACTCCTTAGCCACTACGGGTGGCAGAGCTGCTTCTCAAGGCAGTTTCAGCAAAGGAGGTATGGATTGTCAGCTGGTGTTGGTAGAAACAGAGGGTCTGAGAGCCAGGGTCTGAAGGAAAAAAAGCTGTAAGTTGATTCAAAAGAGAATTCAGGCCACTAAAGCCTAGTGATGTCTACTTTGGGGATTGAGGGCTCCCAAGTGACCACCAGGATCTGGGAGAACATTTGTTGATGTTGGTCGAATGGTCATAAACTACTACGAGACCATTTCAGGCTGGACATAAAGAAGAATTTATTTACTGTCTGAACCCCCAAGGTCTGGAACAGCCTGCCATCGGAGGTGGTTGAAGCACCTACATTGAACACCTTCAAGAGCAAATT
>NW_017728950.1:4553971-4578916 GCF_001723895.1 Crocodylus porosus | reverse complement strand
CTATGAAATCTATGAAGTGAAAATGGGACAGTACGCATCTAACTATTGTTTTAAACCAACCTCTTTGAGTGTTCTATACTTTTTGGCCAAACTAAAAGAAAGAACATGCTGTTTTTGTGTTACTGTCCATAGGCTTCTGAAAGGATATTTTTACAGGCAACAAACATATTGAGATTTGGCAACCATGACAGCAGAAGCTATTGTTTATAACTGAGAATCTCAGACTGACTGGATAATGGGACCTAATCCATTAAAAAAACCAAAAAAACAAACACAAAATGGAGGCACTTGACCACAGTGGGGGATTGGAAACTGGGTGTCAGAAGTAATAGCCAGGGAATTCACTATAAGGAAAGAGCAGTTTTTTTTATTATCAACACCAATTTCAGAATAGTTTGTTAGCCTGCTACTATTATTGACAGGATTGGAGAAAATGGAAGCTAGCAAAAATATAAAGTATATGGCAGTTGTGAATTTGAGGAGTTGGCAATAAGCACGCGTTGCTTCCATTGGAAGTATTTTGTGAAAATGCAGTTGAATTGTGGCATTCATTCTGAATGGAGAAGAGAGAAGATAGCTGGTCAGCATTATGGACTCCGTCTTATCTATCTGATACCTGTTACAAGGACTGGCACATATGCATTTAAAAGAGACCTACTCTTAAAACTTTTCCCCTTTAAAAAGTGTCATTTCAAGGACATTCTACCTAACAACAGCTTCCTTAGAATTTATTACTTTAAACAAGAAAATATACATGAAGTTCATACATGTTTTGTCAGAAATTCTGATCTGGTTCAGCAAAGGCAGGATTGCTTTAAGGCATTTTTTTCACAATGCCCTTGAAAAGTTTAAGGATTGAGTTAGAGAACAGAATTTGGTGTTAAAGGGTAATTACAAAGAAAATAACATTATTACATGTTAATTATATGTTAGCTTTGTTAATGTATATTAGTGGCACAAGCTCTGTGACAATGTGGGCTATGGAGTGGTGATTTTCAAGCAGTAGCATTCAGCTCGAGACCTTTAGTGAATGAGAGAGAGACTTTTCTTCCCACCTTTTACTTGCAAAGGTGAGGGAGGCTGTTAAAGAAACTGACACCTTTGGGCACCTATACACAAGTGCGGAGGCTGCTCCAATGTGTTGCAATTCCAGTGCACTGGAGCAGACTCAATTAATTGTGTCTGCTGGAGCATGACAGACACAATGGGCTCTAGGAGCTTCTTGCATCACATGTATTAGTTTCCCTATGTTGAAAAAATAGCAGCAGGGGCCCTTGAACTAAAGCTCATCTAACAAGCTTTAGTTCAAGTGGCCCAGCCACCATTTTTCAGTGGCAGGGACATTGATACAGAAGAGGTATCAATGCTTTAATTGGAGTGTCTCTGAGAGCTAGGTAGCCCAGAATGAAGGCAGAGTAGGCTGCCTGAGGAGAGGAATCTTGTAGGGGTCTGAACTGAAGGATTCTGGGCCCTAGCACAGGGCTGATGATATTAAGATCCATGGATGCCATCCGCAAGGCTTGGGCTGTGGTGTAGGGGAGGAATGGAGCTGCAGATAGCACCCCCTGGCATCAGTGCAAGAAATGGGCAGCATCCTGCCTAATTAAGATCATTAATTATATATCACCAAGGCATGGCAGAGGAGAAGGCAGGCAGTTGGCCCAGAAACAGGTGGGTGGGGCATTGGTAGATCAGCCCCAAGAAGGCCCCTGTTACACCTGCCCTCATAGTTGGAAAGATATTCTCAGTCTCTAGCCTAAATATCCTCTACTGTGGAAGGGGCCAGGGCAAGCTTGGCCCTGGTTGGGTAATTGGCTGGCTGGCCACTACCCCGGTGAGGGTCATGGGAGAGGCCCAAAAGACAGTATGAGTGCCACCCAAGGTGTGTGCTAGATAAAGCCTATGGCTGAAGGGGCCTGCTCTGAGAGGGAGCAAAGTGGTATAAGTTGTCAATGTGTGAAAGAGACCTTCTGAGAGGGGGTGGAGCGTGATAGGCCCTAGTAAGAGGAGGGTGGTATGAATGCCTATGTCTGGGGCCTGGCAAAGAGGACTAAGCTTGGTCCAGCTGTAGGCTGGGAGCATTGTATCACCTGTATGGCATCTGTGAGGGTTGGGCTGTGGTGTAGGGAAGGAACAGAGCTGCAGATAGCAACCCCCCCACCCTCCCCCAGCATCAGGGCAAGAATGGGCAGCCTCTCACCTAATTAGAACCAATTAAGAAATAATGAGGCATGCCAGACAAGTGAGGCAAGCTGTTGGCCCATAAACAGGTGGCCAGGCCAATGATGGACCAGCCCCAGGAAGGCCCCCTGTTATATTATGCAGGAAGGAAATGGTATTAATCCTTAATAAGTGATTGCTCACAGCACATTTTAACTTTAATAGCACTTAACATTCCACAGATTTAGTATGGTCTAAGTGTAACATATAACTTCACCCTCAGAGTCCTAGCTGAGGGCTGTAATGAGGGCTAAGGGAATCCCTGTGAATTATGACAGTTTCTGTGGGCTCCTGTACTTTCTGGAATCTCCACTGGACCTTGTGGTTTGCTAGGATTTGCACAAGGGTTTTCAGGAGGGACAGCTGATTGCCAGGGTACCTGTACCCAGAGGGAATCTTTCCATGGCAAGAACTGGGGTTCTAATGCACCTTCATGCTGGTCATGGCCTCTTGCATTATGCAAAAGGATCAGAGCTTGCCTAGGATTTACTTTGAGATATTTTGTTTGGATACAGGTGAATATATTCTACTAACCTACATATCATCAGTAGGGTTTGCACTGATTGAAGGAGATTCAAAACTAACAAAATTTTATGCTGTGCAATCTTTTCATAAAAGGAAGCATATAATCTTCAGTATTAATAATAAAAGTACAGTCAAATAGTATAATAAAAGTATATTTGAGTTGTATGTAGTGGGCAGATGAGTAGTTCTTTTTGATGTTCTATTCCTTCCACTGAACACGGGTAATACTACTAAAACTATAATGTCTCCTGTAGCCAAATGAATTTTGTCTCCAGTACTCCCCAGTTAGTATTGCCTATTCACAAATAGTCATTTTGTATATAATCCTAATGAACAATAAGTGTTGTTCACACTTTGCACAGATCCCTTTGATCTCTCTCAATGACATCAGTAGAAGCTGGATCAATGTGTTGTTGGAAATGTTTTCTCTACACAGGGTTACACATCTTGTAATTCCCCACTATTTAGAAGTCAAAATGAAAGTAGACATAGTTAAAATAAATAGCCCCAGCATTTTAAGGTGGAGGTGTTTAGTACTGGGTACTCAAATAATAGTGATGTGACTTTTCAATGATGCTGAACTCCTGGCAGTTCCCATTTGAGTTTAATGGCAGCTGTAGCTTTTCAATATTTCTTGAAAATCTGGCAGCTTTTATCTGGGCACTCAATTGTTGTAGCCTGCAACACAAGAGATTAGTGCATCTTTAGTTGCATTTTCTGTCCTTTTTTAAGCTAAAAAATGATCTGATTGCTTCCATAGTGTCTATCAGAATATTTTTTTGTGGCTGCTCCTATGACCTAGAATTGCTTTTTCATTTACACACCAAATCATCTGTCTCACCTTTAAGAAAACTGTATTTCTCTTTTTTTTTCCTCACTGGGGTGTTTGTTTGCCTATTTATTATTGTTTCCCCCATATTTTATAGTTTCTTTCCTATATAAACTCTGTGGAGTTCACTGTATAACCATCCATGGCTTCCTTAATGAAGGAAAATTATAGCTTTTCAAGTATGGTATAGCGTCATTCTGTGATGTTTTAGATTTGTGTTTATTTTTAAATTGCACCTTTATTACTATAGAAGGAACTTCCTTGCCTCCTTTGTTTTAGGTCTGTAAGCAGTTTGGTGATTTAGATAGAACAGTCCTGTAGTTGAAATGTATCCACGTGCCTGGGTTGCTGGATTAATGTTTAATTGCCACTTATGACAGTGTGTCTCATATAAAATAAAGTTGCTGGACTGGAGATTGGGGAGAATAGGGATTCACTGTACTGTAGCATTCATTCTAAAGATTTGAATGGGAACAACAAATAGCATGTTACTGAGATAATGGAAGATACTGATTAAAATAAATAAAATTTTGTATCTGTTAGAGAAAAAAATTGCTAGAAGAGACTAAGGCCATATCCTTGAAGTATTTAACTAGACCCACAAGGCACAGGTTAGGCAAAAATATCATACCATGATCTCCTAAAAGTTTTTTAGCAAGCAGACTTAGTTTCTTACCTTTCATGTGAAATGAGCACAGTATTGATCTTGGACAATTTTAACTACTTAAATATTGATTGGGATAATCTCTGAACAACAGTGGAAAAACTAACTGGGGCTACAAATCCTGAGGTTGGTGGACTGCTTGCTTACATGTTTTGTTCAGCAGCCAATATGGCTAGATGCTGTTGTGTACATTATCCTGGGCAAAAAGCCAAAGATGATAGAGCCTACAATTGACATTCATTTTAGTAATGTCTGCATTGGTTAAGACTTAAGAGGTCAGTTTGCTTAAGAAGAGCAAGACAGATGGGTAGTAAGAGTTTACAGCTAAAGAAAATCAGTGAGTAGAATAAATGAAGCCATTTTTTTCCCTGTTAAAGCAAGAAAATTAATTAAGACTACAAAATGTTTTGGTTCTGGGATGTTTTCCCTAAAAAATCCTCTAGTTCACTGAAAAGAGGTATAGGAATATTAATGGAACAAGTTGAGCTTCGTTACGACATACATTTAATGACATGGCAAAGAAATGTCTTGTGGTTAAGTGTAGGGTGGAGCAATGGAAGGGTTTTTTTCATGGATCTGCCACAGTCTCCCACAAAACCTTCAGTGACTGATCAGAGAAGCATTTTTAGAAATTGCTGGCTTTTTTGGGTGCTCAAAAACTGAGGAATCCTGAACTAAAGTACATTTTTAAATATTGTTCTTAATCTCCTGTTATCAGAATGGTACTGTTGCCAACCAGATGGTTTCATTCACTAATATTTGTAAGTAATTTTGAAATCTTCCATTTGCAAATACTACAAAAATTAAAAGAATGATTTGTTTGACCTCATTGTATCTTTCATTTACCCCAGATGTGTTCCTTTGGTGCATTTCTACATACCTAAAAACAACCCCACGACAAGTTTTTTGCCTCAGCACTAGTAGTATATCACTCTTACCTCCACTTTTGAATCCTTGGATAGAACACATGGAGCAGTTATTTAAGGTTTATGGTGTCCAGATCTCTTCTTTGTATATGAAGTCCAGTTTTTGCTGTCTTCAGGGGAGCATACTTGGGCAGTTTTATATCTCCTTGTAGTGCCACATGCCAGACTTGCAGCTTAGCAGCTAGGGTGAGGGATCATGAAAAGTAGAGAGGCATACATAAAGCAGGCCTAACTAGCTTTACATCACTGATATGTCTGTCCCCTGAATGAGTATACCAATGTTACTGGCTGTCTGTGGTGCTTCAGCAATGAAAAGTCACATTAGGCTATACAAGAAATCTGCTCCTAAGTCTTTGCATTAGCTACTTCAGTTTTATTTAAGGAGCCAGACCCCAGAAACTGGGCCTTTTTAGTTAAAGGTATCTACCCAAATCTGTTCACCAAGGTATCTTCCTAGACTTCTTGTAGTAGTTTTTAACTGGCAGGTTTTTGTATTATAAATATACTTGTATTTGCATTAGGGACCTAGGCATTAAATCAAAAATGTTTTACTATTTATCTGCAAGAATGCCAGACTCAGTTTGAAATATGAAATATATATGTAGAAAAAATCAGAAATGGTATGAATTCTACTTTAAAGTTTATTGGATAATGATAGCACTTTCTTGTTACAGAGTAGTAAAATCCAGTGATCTGTCACTGTCATCAGAAATGTGCTGACATGTCTGCAGATACAGCATGATATTAATGGTTGCTTCTGCCAGTTACAAGTCCATATAAAATTATTGCATCTAGTAGAAAGTTTGTTTTAAATCTCAAATGAGAAATTTGATTTTTAAAATGGGAAAACACTTAACTGCTGAGTTCACTCCATGGCATCTTCATGACAGTTTTTGTAGCTTGCTGCTCTGCAGATAAAAACTGCATTATGGTAGTCCTCATTTGAACACAAAAGTAGAGTTTTGCAGATTTGAGTCTTTGGAACTAGAATGTGCTTCACCTTCTACTTGGGCAAATGTATGCAAAGGGAGTGTGTTTCAGAGCCGGAAAGAGCATCTTTGGGTATGATCTGGCCAACAAAGTAAGGAGGGTTTTAAACTAGGTTCCATGTGGGATGCTGAACAAAACCATTTATCAACAGAGCAAGTAGTCTGGTGGGGAAATAACTAAAAGAAGCAGCTCAACTCTGAGATGGGGCCAGAGAGCCATGGGAGATCAAATAGTGATACAAAAGGGAAACAAGTAGGTCAAAATGTAAAATGTCTGATGTGTGTGTGCATACAAATGAGAGAAGTATGGGGGAAAAGCAAAATAAACTAGAAGCCACAGCCTGTATAAAGAATTATGATCTTATTTGTATTACAGAGACCTGGTGGGACAGAATGTCAACACTGAGGGCTAAACTTGGTTTAAAAAGGACAGGATTGGGGAAAAGGTATTGGCATCCTCTGTTATGTCAAGAACATATACATTTGTTCTTTGGTTCAGGAGGAAGAAAGTAGATCAGAATGCATTTGGGTGAAAATAAGACATGAAAGATAAAGCACCAATATAATGGTCAGAATTTATTATAGGCTCCCAAGTCAGGAAGAAAAGGTGGATAAGGCACTGTTCAAGAAAGTGATAAAAGTATCCAAGACCTCTGAGGTGGTACTGATGGGAGACTTCAGTTTACCAGATAATTGCTGGAAGAACAATACAGCCAAACATAACATGTTGAGCCAGGTCCCAACTTGTGTGGGGGACAGCTTTCTGCTCCAGAAAGTTGAGGATATAACTAGGGGATTATCTACTTTGATCTTGTCCTGAATAATAGGGAAAATTAGTGGAGGATGTGAAGGTGATGGGAAAAGTGTTCATGGTATGAGAGAAATTCTAGATGCTGAGGCAGAAAAAGCATGAGGTCAGCAAAACTAGGACACTAGATTTCAAAAGATGGAGTTTGATTGACTTGAGGAGCTAATAGGCATGGTTCCATAAGACAACAACAGGTTGAAGAATAAAGGTGCCCAGGAGGGCTGGGAGCTCCTAAAAATTGCAGTAGTGGAAGCAGGGTCTTTCTTCCTGAAGAATTATACATGGGAGTATCAAGTGCATGTGTGTGTATGCATGCACATGTGCCCCTCCCCCATAAAATAAAAATTTATTTTACTGAATTTGTAACAACTAGTGACAACTATATTAAGTGTTTCATAGTTTAGTAGTTAGTAGGGTCGGAAGGGACCTGAGCAGATCAACTGACCCCTTGCCATGGGGAGGAAAGACCTCGGCTAGGTGATTATCTAGCCTTTTTTTGAAGACCCCCAGGTAGAGGCGAGCACCACTTCCCTTGGAAGTTGGTTTCAGATCTTAGCTGCCCTGACTGTGAAGTAGTGCCTCCTTATATTTAGCATGAATCTACTCAGTCAACTTTATGGCCATTATACCTCATTACTCCTGGTAGTGCTCGGGGGAACAGGGACTCTCCCAATGCCTGTTGGTCCCCCTTGGCCAATTTGTAGATGGGCACCAGCTCCCCACTCAGCCTTCTTTTGTGGAGGCTAAACAGGTTCAGGTCAGGGGTTAGCTTCAGGTGTTAGGGCTCTGCAAAACTTCAGGTGCTGATTCAATTCAGAGGAGATTCAGCCTTATTTGGTGGCTGAATCTCTGACTCTGAAGTGAATTGGGAAACCAATAAAAAGGTCTGAATCGATTTGAAGCCTCCAAATCAATTTGGAGAGCTTCAGAAAGATTCGGAGATTTGAGTAGTCTCTGCTTGCTGCCACGGGGAGCTGGACCTGGACTCTGTGCTGGTAAGTGGGGAGGGGGGGGCTGGAGAAGAGGAGAGAGGAGCATGGGGGGACCCCAGCCAGGCCTCTTCCCCTGCTTGCTCCACCAACCCAGTCAGTGGTTGCACTGCCCGGCCCCAGTATCCCAGCACTTAAAAAAGACCCAAGCCCCGCACTCAGCAGCTGCTGTAGCAGCTGTCAGGGCCTCTGGGGACTCATAGTAGAGCCCCCCCATGCAGCATGGGGTAGTGGGAGGCAGCAAGTATTGTCCATCTGCCTGGCAGCAGCTGGTGTGCGCAAGGCTTGTTATTCTTTTTTTGTTAAAGAACTGGGATGCTGGGGTTTGGTGGGGCAGTCATTGCTGGGGCTGGGAGAGCAGGTGGGGAATGAGTCCTGTTTGATTCAGAGATTCGGCTGATTTGGCAGTGGCCGAATCTCCAAATCAGATTCAGCTGAATCGATTCGGGACTGTGATTCGAATCACCAGATCAAATCACTGTCCCCTGAATTGGCTGAATCCAAATCCAAAGCAAATACTGTCCACTTTGCACAGGTGTATTGTGTGTGTGGTAGTTATGCAGTTTTGCTTTTCTATAACTACCATAGGGAGGATAACTACTTGTAAAGGAAATAATTTCTTATGATTTATATATTTCTAAAGCTTACATAATTTATTTTTTTAAAAAACAAACCAAAATTTTATGAATAAAATACCATGGAATAAAAAAAAAAATAAAAAAAAATCAGAATTATTTTTCTTCTCTGCCTGTGTTTTTTTGTGACACGTTATTCTGCAGAGAGTAAGATTATGACCCATTCTCCAAAGAAAACTCAAGTGAACTCAATTGCTCAGTGAATACTTCTAGAATGTATAAAGGACGTCAAGAGTTTTCTCTTTCCTCTCACCTTGCACAATTAACTTTATTCTGAAAACACTATGCTTATATTTGGAAGACAAACTTGGTATGACTTGTTGAGCTTTCTATGTTTTGTATTATTAATCTGAGTCTAATCTTCTGGAGTGGTCTCTGCAGATTCAACATGCAACATTTCAAAGAAGTGTTTTCATTGTGGTGGTGTTTGCTTTCTTTTGCTGTGGAAGAGCAAATGTTTAGTTCCAAAGTAAACACATTTCTAACGCTGTCTAGGACAAAGATCAGTGAATGTTTAATGCTATTTGGCTCTAAAAGCCCTTATTTTTCCTTTTCTTTTTAAAAAATAATCACACTTTTATTATGTATAGCTTTTTGTTTTTTGCTAATTAATTATCATTATCGGTTCAGATTTATTTTATGGAGATTATGCCTATTCTTAACCTAATGAGTGCTTTAGGACATATGCTTTGCCAGTGGAAAAACAAATTTTTTATGTTGATGTTTACTGTAGATAATAGCCATGGGTACTCACATTTAGAATTGGAAAATTATGACATGATACAAAACAACCATGGTTTACCCTGCTGCCAATTACAGTTGCCATGCAAATATCCATGCCAAATAACTCCTGCAATAATTTGAAATTATCACCTGCTATTTTCTCTTTAAAACAACAAAGAAACCTTAAGCTATTCCTTCTAAAAACTTTGCTCATCTAAAGTGTGGTACTTTATACACATTATGGCTGAGGGCAAGGCTTGGAACTTTTGAAGGAATTTCAGTCCAGGATCAGTTCATATCCTTTAATGTACATAATTATCTCTCTCCCTTTTTTTTTTTTTTTTCTTTTCTTTCTTTCAGATGTATTTACAAGCAGCAACTATATCCTCTCTTATCCTTTTTGTATTTTTAGATAAAACAAGCAAAATTATCCTGGAGTCCTGTCACATGATATAGAATTTCCATTCCCAACATCATTCAAATAGTTCTTTTCTGCTTCTGTTGCAGTTTGAATTAATCTTTTTTGGGGGGGCATAGATGACCATAATCAGAGGTATTACACCTGATGAGGTATCACCAGGGCTTTGAAGAAACATAATTCTGCTACTCTGTCACTATTGGAAATCTTGCCCAGTATTTCCTAAACTTGCATTTAATTTCTTTCCTTGGGTGCCTCCCATTGCCAACTCTGACATCTTTCTCCTCAGCCACTGGGAAATGAGAAGCTCTCAGCTTATAACAAACATGGTTAATCTCTAAGAGCATTCATGACCTTGAGTTTTGTATTTAACTTGACCCATGTCTGAGATTGGGGTTATCCAAAGACCTAGAAAAACATTTCAAGGAGACAGGAGGCAGGCCTGGAACTGTTAGACTCAGGAGAAAAGGTGAAGGTTTTTCCTGGGTCTGTAGGAGAGATATAGAATAGACATAGGTGTGTAGACACTTTACTTAAGTCCAAGTAGCTGAGATTTACTGAATTTTTCCTTCGGTAAACTAATATTGCATTTTATCACATTTCTCTTTCAGTCATTTCTTTAATTATACTTTCTTTATTCCCCTCCTCCACCCCCAGTTTATTCTAAAAGCTTGTAAACTGTTCCAGTCAGACTAATGGTCTGGTAATTTCTGGGGATCGCCCTCTTCCTCCCCCTGCCTCTTCTTTAATATTACTACTACTCTTGATGTACTTCCATCATATGTTCCCATCACCAACTGAATAGATTGGTTAAAAATATCTGCTGTTGGCCCTATCATTTCTTTCAGAGTTCTGGGATGGAGGTTACCTAGTCCCCCTTAACTGAGTGCATTATTTGAGGTTTTCTTCCATCATATATCCTAATTTTTCTGTTCATATCCTCCTTCCCTTTATTGATCCTATTTTGCCCCAAAGGACAACATCATAATACTTATTGAAAAAAAGAGATGAAGCATTCATTTATTTTTGAGCCACAGCTAGATTATCCTTAATCTCTACCCTATCCTTACTGTCCAGAGGCTCTAGTTCTTTCTTCTTTTTTCTCTTATTTATATAGCTTGAAGAACTCAGTATGACTTTTGGCAAGTCTCAGTTTTACCCTATAATTTTCAACCTCTGAGATGCAGTCTTCATTGCTGATCAATATTTTTTAATTATTTGTAGATTCTCTACTTATTTCTTCTATTCTTCTTGAGGCACTTATATATCCATTTGGGTCTGGAGTCCTTTTTGACAATTTTTTTCCTCCTCTTTAAGATACAGATTCCAAATTTGTTTTCCTTATAAAACATAGTTTTCCCTTAAATTTCCATACTTCTTTGTAACAGGGGGCCTTCTTGGGACCAATATTCCTGTGGCCCACCCACCTGTTTCTGGGCTAGCTGCCCACCTTCTTGCCCACCGTGCCATGTTGTTAGTTAATTGATTGATGTTAATTAACTGGGAGGCTGCCCATTTCTTGCCCTGATGCCAGGGGGCACTATCTGCAGCTCCGTTCCTCCCCTACACTGCAGGCCAAGCTTTGCAGATGGCATCCAGCTGTTGTCAGATCATGGGCCCCAGAATCCTGCTCTTTGAACCACACCTGGATCCCTTCATTCAGGTGTCCTATTCCACTTTCATTCCAGGCTGCATAGCTCCCTGAGCTTCTTCTCCCTTACAGGTGTGGTCCCCCTGGGACCTTTGCCTCTACAGGCCCTGGCCCACCTCCAGGCCAGGGAGAGCCCCAGATCCTCAACTCTGGGCATCCCCCGTGGTGGGCTGCTGGCCCTTCGACCCTTCTGCTCCGAGCTCCATCATGGACCAGTTGGAGTATGTCAAGACAGGCTTGAGTCTATGGCTCCACTCTCTCACTGGGGTCCACCTTCCAGACCCTCCAAGGGGGTAACCCACCCACTTGTGGGAACTGGGGTTAAGGCACCCTGACCCTCCTTTCACTGGGGTGGTAACTGGCCTGGCATTTCCTGGGGGCTCCCATGCCACTGGGGGCCCCACCAGGCCACCCAGTCCTGGCAGGGTGCAGTTTTAGGTCATGCCCAGAACCAGGAGCCTTTTGTCCCCTATAGCTCCTCCCTGACTGCCAAATGATACCTGCAGCCAGGTGATGTTTCCTGCCTTCCAGCACCAAAGTGCCCTGTTTATATGGGCAGCCCTGAATCCAGAATGACTGCCCACATCAGGCACCTGCCAGCTGCTGTCTTCAGGCCCTTAAAGTGGCAGACACAAAGAGTGCCCTGCCACATTTTTCCACATGAAATCCCTGAGTTTCTTACTTCAGTTGATTATTTTTAAGAAAGAAATATTAGGGGTGTGCAAAGCAGGTCATATTTAAATTCAGATTTGGCCCAATTCAGAGATCAGTGATTCACTGATTCAAATCACTGCCCCAATTCCACTTGTCTGAATCCGAATCTGAAGATTTGATTCTGATTTGGAGAATCAGCAACAGAGACACAGCTTTTATATGTTTTTTCTACATACCTTGAGGTACCAGGCACAGCTCATGAATGCTGAGATGGTGGGTCAGATGTAGCATCCCAGAGGAGCAGCGGGGGAGGCCCCTGCATGCTTGGTGGTGGACCAGAAGTACTTCTAGATGACTTCTGGGTCTGCCACTGAGCGTGCAGGGGCTCAGCAATTGGCTGGACATAGTTAAAATGAATATAACCAGCATCAAGCTCTTCAAGCAATCAGAATCAATTTGGAGAGATTGATGGGTCTCCTGATTCAATACCGAGTCAGAGATTCAGCCACCGAAACAGATCGAATGTCCTCCAAATAGAATCAATGACAAAAGCTTTGTACAGCCCTAATAAATATACAGTTTGGGTTGCTTCACATCTGAACTACTCTAGACTTGCGTGTATGGCAGTAAAAATCTATTTACCTGCTCAATTTGCAATTCTATGGATTTCGTGGAAATCATGAAATCAAGCATTGTTTGCAAGATCCACAAAAAATAACTTACTAAAAATAAAATGCTGGTTCCCCAGTGGGATTGTGGCAGGATGACCTAGGGGTGCCGTGAACTCCCCTAGTGCCTCCTACCTATGGTGCCAAATCAGGTCTAAATGCACCCTCTTTATCTTGCCCGCTACGTCTAGCTGGTAAATATCGTTAAAGGGAGGCTGCCCTCTTGCCCTCCTTGGCACAGGGCCTTGATGAATCGGGGCTCTGTCTAGTTCCCTCATGGCTCTTGCCCGCACCAGGGCCTGTCTCCCTGCAGCCCTTGCTCTCACAGCCTGCGCCGGGGCCTTGCCCTTGCATTCCTGCCCGCACCAGGGCCTTGCCTCGCCTTGCGATTCCCGCAGCCCACACCAGCGCCTGTCTTGTGCTCATGACTCCCATAGCCCACACCGGGGCCTGTCTCGTGCTCCCCGTGCTCTCTCCCCCACCGGGGCCTTGCTTGATAGGGCTCAGGCGGCCTCGGCCTTACCTGGCCCTCAGACCCCCTTTCTAGGTCCTACACCCCACTGGGCTTCTCATAATTGGGCTCAGGCAGCCTTAACCTTACCTGGCCCCAGACCCCCTTCTCGGGTCCTATGCCCCACTGGGGCTTCTTGTCTGCACCCACACTGGGCTCCTCCTGATATCGCCCACACTGGGACCGGGGTCAGGACACCACAAAACACAGCGCCTTGTCCAGCACCAGGAACCCCCTCCACTACTGGGGAGCTCCTATGAGGCCTCCGCCAACTCCTACAGCCTCACCCGGTCCTCCGGTGTTACACAACAACAAAACAGAAAACACAAAGCCCCTGGGCTATAACATAAATCCCAAGCCAACCTGCTGTCCTTTGTCCATATCCCTGTCAGGGTCCTCTCCACCCTGTACCATTATGCCAACACTGCTCAGGCCATCAGGCTTCCTTACTATGCCCGCCCTGCTTGTTCCAGCTTCTTAGGCTGCCAGAGAGGAACTGACCTCTGGCCTCAGCCTTGCTGTTTATATAGGCCAGGCCCTGACCCTTCTGGTCAGCTGACCAGACTGGTTGCCCTGGCAACCCGCACCTGTGCTGCCCTGGTGACTGGCAGCTGAGCTCATACTGCTGTTGTCAGTGGCAGGCACCTTAGTGCCTTGCTACAGAAATCAAGAAGCCCTTATGACCATACAGCCTACTGGGGGCAGGAGAAGGGGGAAGAATGGCTGCTGGCATGTAGGAGAGTAGCCAAGGTGGCTGCTGCCCATACCCCTCACTGCTGAGTGGCTGAGAAGGCTGCCTGTTATGTGGCCCTGCCTCTCTCCACCAATCAGCAGCAAGAGGTGGGGCTGTATGATGGACAGCCCTCAGCCAACCAGCAGCAAAGGGCAGGGCCATATGATGGACAGCTGTTTCAACCAATCAGCAGTAAGGGGAGGAGCCACCAGATGTCCTTGACCAATCAGAGGCATGGGGGGAGGGCTACTGTGATAAGGCTATGATAATGGTGCCTGGCCTTGCACTCTGCCTGTGGAGTGGGTTGCTTTGTTTTCAATTTGGGTAGGTCTCTACTGATATAAATCTTCAGTAGTGGAAAGTCCATCAGGAAGGAGGCAGTATCAGTGGCAAAAAGCAGCCATATTGTCTTTTCTAATACGGGGAAGGAAACAAGAAACTGTGTCTTTTAAAGATGTTCATTGGGTAGGAAGGGGAAAATGTAATACATTCTCTCCTCATTTCCCTTGCTGGGATTGTGTTGGAATCTGTGCTGCAAACTAGCTCTGCTCACCATCAGAATCCTAGTGAGAACAAGATGAAAGTCATAAAAATTGCCTTTCTGTGAGGTTAATTGCTGTATAAGGGACAAAGGCTTTTCTGGTTAAAGGCCTAATTAAAAAAAAGTGAAAGTTCCCTCCCCTCAGCCTAGCACTGTAGGACTTCTGGCTAAGGCACACAGGATCAGTACCTGACAGCATATGAGGAATTAAAATAAGTAGCATCTAGCTACCTTTGACCCATTTACAGCTGAGTGGACTGGGGGAGCCACCTTTTTCAGGTGTCCACAATAGGACTTGAACTCATATCTCTGGAGCAGTAACAAGGTACTTAAAGTACTCTGCATTCCTTCCCTAGTTTACTCATTAAAAACACCTATGAAATTACATGTGAGATTGTGAGTGTGAAGATAAGAACAGAGAGATTATCTTAAAAACAAAAGATGCATTTTTAAAAGACAGAACAGCAATGGCCAATAGACTATTATGTCAGTTTAGAAATAACTGAAAGTAAATGTCTCTCCTTCCAGTATAGGTGACTGAAATCCTATTAGTGAAGGACATAGTAAAAATTAGGAACAGATAGGATAGAAATGCATTTGTAATATAACCAGAGATAATTTAAAAGCATAGTGTAATTATACCTGTAGGTAGTCTGAGAGCTTCAAAACCTTGTGCAATAGATTCTGTGGTGGCCTCAGAAAACCTACTCTTCAGATTTTTATAAAGCTTCTGCTTTACAGCGGATGTATGTTTGGACCTAAGGGATGGCTTAGCTAGTTTTTGTACTATTTGTACTTTCCCTACTATCTCTTCTATAGACTATCTGGATAGGTGGATGCACAAATCTCTCCCATTCTGAATCAGTGTGTTTGGGGAATGAAGGCAGCATGAGACGATGGGAAAACAAGTGACCATCGCTGATTTGTCATCCGAGCCCCATATACAACCCTCCACATCCTTCCTCCTCACTCCCACCACTCCATTTCTTTTATCTGATTTCCTGCTTTCCCATGTGCTTTTTTTCTCCCTCATTTGTCTCCAGTTAAAGATGCATAGATCACTAGATAAAAACTGCTGCAGAAAAGATCCTAATGATCTGCCTTGAATGACCATTTACTCAGTTCTGCATTGAAGTAACAAAGAACAGAAGGATATCATTGTCCTTTACCTTCTCTATCTAACACAAGAATCTCAGCCCAAGCAGTTAAATTTATGAAATTTGTTCTTTACAAAGATAACCCCAAAACAAAAACAAACCAAAAGGAACAAATTAAGTTGTTAATGTTTTAAATCGTTCCTGTACAATCATTAGGTCTTTATAAGGACTTTTCTGCAAGACCCCTGCCTCATGAAGGTATCCTGCATTAGTGGGCCCTTCTGTAAATTTTGGTTTAATCTTTTTTGTCTCAGTTTTCTATCTTCAAAATTGAAATATAATAATAATATCTTTGCAACTCCTTTGTGAGAGATCAGAGTAACTTCTTTAATGTTTGTGAAGCACTTGGATGCTGTAGCGACAAGCACCATAGAAAAGCCCAGGGGGAAATGTTAATTCTGTCTTCATTGTACAGTTTTAAAGGTACATGGTAAATAATGCATAGGACTGAACACTGAATTATATCAGGGAAAAAGATATTGAGCAAATGCCTCATTGATTAAGTACATCTATCCTGTACATAAAATGATGCAGGTGTCCTGTGGAAAAGTAGTTTGTGATTATATAATTAAAGACTGTGTCATAATGCATGTACATAAATGAACAATGTTGCATGGCAATTCAGTAAAGAAGAATTAAAACATTTTCTTTATTTGACAAAATGATATTATACAGTTCTCTCTTTAAAACAGGGAACTCTTATCCAGAATGTTCACATTATTTCATATTTATGCCAGAAGCTGTACGTTCACAAAGGTGGTGATATTGAAGTACATGGAGTATCAAAAGGGGAGAAAATCTATTTTATTGTGGTTTTTTTGGTTGGCTTAAATGACAAAAATATTGATAACATTGTGTGTGTGTGTGTGTGTAGGTAGGCTGTCTGCTATACAGTAAAAAGCCTCATTGTAAACTACTGCATTATGAGGGTAGAAAGTCCTGATGGAGCACTGGTTCTACTTCCAAGGGTTCCTTTGAAGTTAGTGGTAGTGTTAGAATGAGGCTATCACCATGATGGTCCAGGAATTATGCAAGAGGCAAAGATTTTTTGGTGAGTGATATCATTTACTGGACCAGCTGCATGGCTTTGAAGTTAATAGAAGGCAACAACATGTAGGCTCAATGTAATACAGCTAATAGTTTTACTAATGGTATTGTTTTCCTTCCAAGGCAGTGGTGAAAATTAATATCAGAGTCTAATATTTCCAAAGTGTTTTTGCATATGGAAAAATTGTATGAGTACTAAGCCTATATTTAAGCATGTTACATTTTTAAATACTCTACATCATTGTTATCCAGATCACAGTATCATATCTGCTGTGAATCTGGTTAGCTTTAGTTACTTCATATACATTAGTTCCAACTAGAGGCCTGGCCATGGTAAAAAAATCTCCTTTGTGCCAGCCAGGTGATGCCAAGGGAGCTTAACTCTGTTATGTGAGTAAATTTAAATTACAGGCAATTACCATCCCTCCCCCCCCGGGCTTTTTTTTTTTTTTCCTGGCCATAACCCCTATGCTGGGGACAAGGAGTGGGAACGCCAAACATGTAGGAAAACTCTTCCCTCATCAAATCACAGAAGAGGCTTTAAGGGCCTTTGTACACACCACACTTTTTGTCCTTTCTTGTACTGCAGCAGTATAACTGTGTTTGCATAAATGGGTTTTCCAGACGTTTTAAAGTCTTCCTGGTGCATTGAAGTAAAACTCCTTGGATGTAGTTTAGTCATTGTGTGCAAACAATTGTGTGTACATTGTGTGTACACTCAAAGACATGTAATGAGCCTCTTTTTCACCAGATGGCACTGTGACTTTTTTACAGTTCACCCCCCTGAATTGCTTCTGCTTTTGAATTGCTTCCACTTTTGTTTTTCTTGTGCCATTTGCCAGCTCCATGCTCCCACAGCTATGTGGCAGGGCATGGGGTTGGGGGCCCCAGACTGGGGGAGGAGCAGCGCTGGACCATTCCACTCTCCTGCAGTGCCGGCCAGGGACCAAGCTTAAATCATTCAAAAACCTAGTGTGTGCAAACACTGATGCAATGCTCCAAAATAAACACATTTTAATTTTATAAACCTATTTAATTTAATGAGGATTAAACCCCATGGTGTGTACAGGCACCCTAACATTACAACTTGGTAATAGAGTATTCAGTGTTATGGCTGAGGAAGTAATCCCTCCAGGCTCGTACACATGTATGCAGGGAGACTGATCTGATATGCTGTAATTACAGTGCATTGGAAGAGACTCAGTTGATTGAGTCTGCTGCAGTGGGGTAATTACCACACCTCAACATACTCCAGTGTCAAGTGTATCAGCGTCCTGCACTAAAAAATGGTGGTGGGATGCTTTAGCTGACGTTCATTCAACGAGCTTTATTTCAAAATGCACTGCCACCATTTTTCAGCATGGGGGCACTGATACATGTGATGGTTTGGGTACTTTTAATCAGAACTGTGATAATTCAAGTGGTCCTCTCTCCCACCTCCTAGATCATATCTATAAATGCCTTCCATCTCCCACTTACTCCTGCTCTGCCCATTTCACTGAAGTGGTACAGATACTCTGAGAGGTGACCTCATCTCATGACACAGATTTCTGGCAAGCTGAAGCATAGCAGTTTAGCATATTCTCTAGCTCATTTCTGGGATTGTTGAATGAGAGGAAGTCTAGGTGATCAGGGAGACCTTATGTTTCTGGAACTCTCCACTGACATGGTATAGATATACCCAAAATTCCCCAGAATTCTCATTCTCCTCTTTCCATATTTTATTGCTGGCAACAGAGAGGCCTGCTGTTTGTACTCCACTGTGAAGGTTACAAGATAGTTAAAGCTCCCATGCCACGCTTAAAAAAATTAGAAGCAAAGACCTGAAAAGGGGTTTTTCCTCGTTTCCATTTGTTTTCTTATTTACATAAGAGTATTTTCTTTACAGGCAATCAAAGTCCATTTTAATCAACATACGTATCCAGTTTGTTTCTTCATATTAAATAGTCATTGCAGAGTTAGAGGAGCATGAGGGAGCTCTTCCCTTAGGATACACCTTTGACCTTTCTTGACTTGATCTCTTCCTTCTCATGCAAAAGAAAAGGAGAAGAGACAAAGTAAACAAGCAAACCCTCTCCAGATTCAGTAGAAGGCTTTGCAATCTGAGTTGGGTTTGGTTCCTTACCAAATGGGTTCAAAGAATACAAGTGATTCCTCCATCATTCAGACCAGAAGAGCTTTTCTTAATGATATTTTATTTCCTTTCTTACAGGAAATACTCCCTAAGAAATCTTCCTTAAATGGAAATCTCTGCACAGCCAAAGTGAAGGCACTGAAAGCCCAGCTGGAAACATCTGCAGGGTGAACTTGTGAGCTTCTCTACTGAATTCTGTGCCTCCTTGGAACATTCTTACAAGTAAGCCATTTCTTTAAAAGGTTTTTTGTGACGCACACACGAAACTCCATAGTATTCATAAGTATATTATATTTACTTATTAACAATGGCTTTTTATTTGTGCACACACCCATGGTAATTGTTATGAAGACTTAATTGTCCAGTAGAAATGTGCTATATTATCACATGGTAATGATGAGTAGAAGTAGCCACCAGTTTCCTGCATTAGTGTTTTTTCCATCTCGAAAAATAGATGGTGATGGGGTAGTTTGCACGTGTCTGTTTGAATCAGAAAGCAGATTACTTTATACTCAAGCATGTTACATTAAAAGCTAATATGATTCCACACACAATTTTAGAAAGCTATTAAATGAGAAATACATTATAGATGAGAGAGAATGCTAAACACCACTGAAGAATAATATCTGTACTATCTGTCACAGAGCATTGCTAATTTCTACCATTGGTAACATGGTTATTGGAAGCAAGATAGTCAACTTTAAAAATATTCTGTTCTGAATTTCTGCTCATCTCTCGCCTAGAACACTAAATAGCAAAAAATTACTTACTCAATTTGACATCCTTGCAATCAGGGAGCACTGGAGTATAGAAGGAACATGCTGAGAGCACATTTGAAAATAAACTTTTGTGTTTTAGCAAGGCAAAGCACCATGTTTGGGGAGGTTTGTAGTAATTGCTTGAAATTTTAAAGGTCATCATATTACATTTGCCACAGGGTGAGTAAATTACATTTTTGTTCACCCATTTATAATATGATGCACACAATGCAGAAGGGAAATTATTTTGCCTTTGTCAGTTGTAAAGGTAAATTCCATGGTGGATTCCTTACCTTCTGGAGTGTTTTTTAAAATCAAACTAGGCATTCATTTTGTTTCAATTAAGACTTACATTCTGTTCCTTCAGCTTGTAAGAATATATTTAATAATGGCACCACTGCTTTTGAAGGTCAAACCAAAGCAGGACCTTCATTCAGGTCTCAGATAAAGATATGGAATAAATATTTAAGTTGTTTATGTATTGAATAAACATTCTGGGAGAACTGTACTTCAGCTTAAATTTTAATGTTTTACATGAACAAGACAAACAGAAAGGATGCTATGTTTCTTTTCAAGTTAGTCTGAAGAGCTAAGAAAATTAAATTGTTCATTTTTTCCCCTACAATGCATAACTAAAACTTTATTTCATATATTTTTGTTCTTTCTAAATACTCTGTTCCACCTCTATTTTGAAGTAAGTGGAATTAATTGTGGTTAAAGTTATATATGTGCCAAACTGCTTTGCAGAATGTTAGGGCCTTCACTATCAAGAGGAAGCGTGGGAGTAATGAATCTTTTGTTTAAAGAGTTCATCTGTCATCTGCTCTCTGTTTTGATAGATAACAAAATGCAAATAGTATGATTCTGATTTCCCTTACACTGATGTAAATCAGGGCCAACTCTTCTGAAGGAGGATTTGCTCGTACTATAAAATAACATGCAAATCAAAGGAGAATTATATGCATAATATCTCAGTTCATCGCTGCTTTACATGTTGTGAGGTGATTTACATGTCTACAAAGCATATGTAAAACAAAAAGAAAATTCTGATTTGGACATCCAAGTTTTAAAACTCTGACTGAAAATCTTCCTTCTGCCAGGGTCAGATCATAAGTCCACATAAGATAATGACTATCTTCCCATTGACGTTCAGCGCTATTTGTTGTTTACTTTGAATCTTTTGTTTCTTGTGATTTTATTATTCTCTAGTCACTGTAGAGTCTTTCAGGATAGAACATTCATAAATGTCTACTTAAGAGGAGAAATAAACCAATGTTTCATGTGTGTTAGAAGGCTCCATAGTCTTATACTTTTTCAGTTTTCCTTTGTCTTCTGTAAAATATATATATATATAATGACTGGAGGATGGTCAGGTAAAACTATCAGTTCAGTAGTAGACGACAAGAATTTTGTTTCATGTTTCACTTTGACTTAGATTAGAGAAGCTGAATGGAAATGAAAATCCTCTATCAAAGTATGACTTTGTTTTCTGTCTCTCAGTAAGAAGGCAGGAAATTTATTTTTCAAAGGCTGGAGATGATATTGGTCATCTCTCCACTAAAAAAGTAATTTGATATCAAATAGGAACATTGACAGGGAAGAGCTGAGCCTTCCCCACTTCCCTCCCCAACCCAGTTCTATAAAAATCATCCTAAATTACCACAAAAGGACCTCTGGGATTTGAGATACTTGTTCCACATTTTTAAGGAAGTACAGGTTTTTCTTGATGAGATGAACTAAATCCATTTATGGGTCCCAAGTGAAGCTGCATGATACAGGTTAATCCAGTCTGTGCACAATTTATTGCTTTAGTTCATGTCCTGTTTCAAGGCAATAAATCTACCCATTCTTTTTCAACTATGGTAATAGTTTCTACTTGACTGGATAGCATACCCTGCTAGTATTCCACGTACGTATTTATAATTTGGTGAAGTAATAAAAGTCTCTTACCATTGAGCAAGGTATGAATATTGGTTCTCCAAGCCAGACCAATCCTCTTGTGCAACTGAATATCCAAATTATAAGATTGTATCTTCATAGTTAGGGTCTGGCTTAAATTACAGGCCCAGCTCACAGCATGGCAGCTCTTTTAATCTTGGTGTCCCTCTGTGTGTCCCCCCACTACTAATTGGTGAAGGCGATCCATCAGCCCCGCTACTAGCTCCTGATGGCAGGAAGGTAACAACTGCAGTTTTAAATGTGCCATAGTTTTTGCTGATCAGAGTCCCTCCACCAAGGGGGGCGACATGTGGGAGAAATGCTAAGATTAAAGGAGCCACTGGGCTGCGAGCTGGGCCCACAGTTTAAACCAGGCTTTACTCATAATCCAGCCAGTGTGAACAGAGAAGAATAAATCAGGGCAAGAGGAAGATTCTCATAGTTGTTAAGTCTTCACCTGAAATGTCATTGGTATTTGTCTAACAATATGAGGTTTTATTGTACAAAACCCAAATGAAATATTATAAACAACTAAGAGCTAAATAATTTTAAAGACAGGCCTGAGCAAGTGATACCATATGTATTGCACCAGCTAAAAATGTTTGCTTACACCCTACACAGGAAAAGTAACTGCAATGGCAGTAATTATTACTATTGCCTAGGTCCATCGTTTTGCTTCATTTAGTTTCATGAATAGAGGCAAGTGGATCCCAAGTGACTTCCATTCCTAGCCACCATTTCTCACAGGCTTGATGAAGGGAAAGCAGTAAGTAGCTTGTCCTCTCCTGCTTTTACTCTTACATGCCTGGACTTACAGTCTGGTTATTCTAAGTCAGGGAAGTTGTTGATCTCTTATGCAGAGGTATAGTCCAAGATACAAAAAGTCTGAATTAATTACTTATTGGCTGTAATGAGTTTTCTCATTTAATGTAACCCCAATGATTTCTATGAACATCAGGATTGAATCTACTTTCTGTTAGTATCTGTCTTCTCTCAGCCATTTATTGCTTCCTAAAAAATAGCTTAACTTCTATTCAGGCCTTTTAATTAGTAGCTTTTGCACACGGCTGCATCTTTTGAATTGTAGTTCTGAAACTGCGTAGTCTCTGCTCCTTCTGTGACAGAAGTCTTAGTATACTTTAATGTTCCTGTTGTATTTTAAATAGAACAGAATGGAGTTCTCTTACATATCTTAGGGCCTTGTTGCACATTAATTTTAGGCAGTTCCTGGCATAGGTGACACATAGAGGATGCATGGGGGTGCATGTCCCCCCCCCCGCAAGAATGAGTGCTCCCAGGTTAGGTGATTAGCATGGGGGGCAGGCAGAGTACTGGTGCCTCCCTCCCTCCTCTCCATGCCCCCCCCCCCCAAAAAGTGCTCTGGCATGTCCAGGCTGTGTCCGGCCACAGAGGGACCCTTCCACCTCCACTGACACCATCACAGCTGCCTGTAGACAGTCCCCACTTCACCCAGCCCTGCATCGCGGCCTGCAGACAGTCGCTATTCCCCCCCAGCCTCAGGAAGCATGCATTACCTATGGCTCTTGGAGCTCTTAACCCATGGATTGTCTGCACATTAACACCTGAAACTACTTTAAAACATACTTTAGGTGGCTTAAAGTTATGTCACTCCAGGGCAGAATTATCTCTGATCCATGTTACTCAGCTTATATTCCATTACTATAGGCCAGTCCCCACAGAGGAGCTGCCCAAGTTACAGTTCTCCAGCATCCCGGGATGCAGCATTGCCTTCCCCACCCTTCTGTTCTGTATAGATAAAATATCCACCACCCGAACTGTACTGCTCAGGGGGCTGTTTTGGCAACAAGCCAGCTCGCCCTCTCAGCCCCAGGGGTGTGATCTTCCCACTATTAGGGGTGGAACCCTGTGCAAACAGCCTGCAGACCACCTGCCAGCTAGCCAGGCAGAAACAGGAGTGGGATTTATGGTGCTAAGAGGCAATATAGTACTGGGTCAGAACAGGTCCCCATGAGCTGGGGCTTCCTTCCCAGGGCAGGGGCAGTAGCTCCTCAAAAACACTTTTCCTTACTATTCCCACCTTCCAGCCATGCTGGGAAGCATGACCAGCACCCCCACAGCCCAATCACAAACTCTAATTTATTAAAATATGAGACCTTTAATTTATTTTCTCTTTATTCCTTTTAAAATCCTGGATAGATAGCATAGCTTGGACTGTTTACTCTGAGTAGTTTTGGCCAGGATTAAAAGCAGCCCCTGTGTTTGGAGGTTGCCTCAAACATTTGGAACAAAAATATTTTTCCTCTTTTATAGTGCAAGTTGTGGATCATCATCATTATCAAGACTGGGCTAGGGTTTCCTTGAAACATGTTGTGACTTCTAGGTGGTTTTGCATAAAGTCATAGTCTCTCACTCCAGTCTTTCCATTAGATTTCCATAATGTTTGGTACTTTGTGCTGCCTTTTTCCTTGCCCTTATTTAGTATTTTTCCTGTAGAAAACAATGAATCATTAAAATAGAGCATATGTGGTGACCTCTTCTGTTTTGCTGCAGTCATGATGAATCCATGCATTAGTGATCTTGGAAACTGTGTATAGGACCCAGACCAGTATGGCTGAACTCTGGCTTTTTTGTACTGGGTTCTGAGAGAAATGCCCTTTTTATCTGAAGGTTATAAACATAGAGGAATCATGCTGTGTTTGAGCAGAATTCCCATAATGTGTTTACTCCTTTTTTGACCTCATTTCTCTGCATCTTCTACCATGTGATTTTATTCACAAATGTTTGCATTTAAGTTGTATGACTGTGCTTTTTCAACCACGAAGCTACATTATTCGGGTACTTGATGATAAAGTAGTTCATGTGTTATTTAAATTACTACAGTGAGGCTTAAAACCTACCACCACCATGAGATTCTGAGCAGGTTTTTTAATATTGCTTTTATACTTAGTCATCAGCTTTTTTTATTTCTGCTATTTGTTCACCATCTTTTACAAATTATTCCCTTCATTAGGCTTAACACATTTAAATTTGCCAGTGGAAGACTGCTGCTCTGAACAAAATATATACACACAATATATAATCCGTTAACTGTATGTGATCCAGTTACCTAAGAGTTGACTTTAGTAGTAACACAAAATAAAAATAACAAAACATTAACTTCAGCTGAGGCTTTCTGCCCAAGTTAGATTTTTTTCTAGAGTTTCCCTGAAGGATTGCTTATGTCCTAATTCTTTCTGCTTAGAAAGTGTGAGAGTCTGAGATTTCAATCCTTTCTATAGGGCAGAGATTGATCCTTCCTCACTTTATACTATCCTACACTGCAATCTGGTGTACAATGGGAAAATAATGTAGCTTTCATAGATATTTGGGCTGGAAGGGACCTCGGGAGATCATCGAGTCCAGCCCCCTGCCCAAAGGGCAGGAAGTCAGCTGGGGTCATAGGATC
>NW_017728950.1:4519192-4553096 GCF_001723895.1 Crocodylus porosus | reverse complement strand
TCTCCCTTGTCCAGGTGATAGGTCACCTGGTCGTAGAAGGAAATGAGATTGGTCAAACAAGACCTACCCGCAACAAACCCGTGCTGGCTATTTCTTAGAATGTTATGCTTATGCATTTCTATTGGGCTTCCAAGAGGGCTTGTACCTCACTACATCCCCCATTTACTAACGTATTCTGGTATTGCGCACTTTCTACCTTACCCCTACTGTCTTGCTTGGGCCTGTCATCATAGTCTGCTTTTGCTTAGGCCAACCATGCAGACCCTCATTGGGTTCTCAAAGACTTTTTAGAATCTCCACCTAGTTCTGGATAGGTTCAGAAACACTGATAAAAATGAGCACTCCCAGCTCTCCCTAGAACTAAGCAAAGTATTTTTGCAAAAAATGCCATTAGCTTTCAGTATAACCAGAAACGATGGTGATACATTAAGAGACGTTACCTGTACCCCTTCACTTCTTTAGCCTGTATATGGTGGCAAATGGTAGAGGTGTGGAAAACAAATGGCAGTGGGTTTGACAAATCTCATCACAGAGCAGTTGCATCATCCTTTGAAATATTTCTGCTGTAGCACCCAACTGAATGTCAGGGGCAAGGAAAGTAGCATGCTTGCAGAGGAAGCAGCAGTAAATATTTTGACTTCCTTATGCTGTTGTGTTGGGCAGCTGGTCATAATGTGAATGCCACCATCTTGGCAAGTATTGAGACATCATGTTGTTGCCTTGTCATTACATTTGATGCATCTCACTGCCTCCTTTTGTTCAACTAACAGGAGGAGACAGGCAGCTGTTTCATTCTCTTCAACTTCAGTGCTAATCACTGCAGTCTCTAGCTAATTTTCAGTTATATCCACCATATGTTTTAAAAGTTCAGTCCAGGACTTCATATATTCCACTAAATAAAAGAGTACAGTTGATACCAGATTGACCAAACTGTAGCTCACTGGGTTGTAGAATTAGAAAGCTTACCACATTTTTCATTAATATTTTACTTTATTATGCTTTAACATATTAACATATTTCTCCATAAACACATTAGAAATGTTGATAAGAGCCCATGTTAATGTTTACCCTGGTCCTATGTATAATTTTAAATTTCACTGAATTTTCATGGCATATGAATGTATAGTAAATGACAGATAAAACAGCTTTACAAGGATTCTGCTAGTAGGTTTCTTGCTGCTTTCTTTTAAAATTTGTAGTTGATATTATCCCACAAAGGTTTGACAGTTTCTTTTGTAAGAATATTGTTTCTTCCCATAGCACAATGTAATCAGGGATCTAATGTGCACCCGTCACTTTAAGAGAAGATAAGGCTGCAATGAGGACTTGAGTGGCAATCGAAGGAGTCGCATGAGATGGCCTATCAGTATATAAGTTCAGGGCCTGATCTGGTCTGGTAGTCTAGCTCTGAGAGCTGCAGTGGGACTGCAGCAGTGTTCCTGGGTAACAGCTGATCTGGGGCAAGCAGCACTGGAGGTTTGTGGATGGGGCTTAGGGGTGGAGGAAGCCCCAGCAAGCTGGGGAATAGGGCTGTAGGCCTGGGAGCATGATAGAGAGGGTCAGAAGCCTGAGGGCAGGGCCAGAGATTGGGGCCAGGGGTGTTGAAGGCAGGAAAAAAAATCCCAGAAATCAGAGCCAGGTGCCTGAAGTCCAAGAAGGAGCAGAGGAAGGAGCCTGATAGGGCAGGACACAGCGCCCGGAGTGGTCCGTGTAAACAAAGTCCCCAAGTAGGGAGTGCAAGCAGAGATGCTGTACTTGGGTGAAATTCCCAGGAAGAGCAGGTGAGCCTGAAAATTACACTTGGAAGGTAGGCAAAGTACTCCAGGCAGGATGGCCCAGTCTCAGGGACTGGGGCTATGGCCCAAGGGGACTGAGGAGGGAAATGATTGCTATTATCTGTAAGGCATGGGCATGGTATAAGGTGGTCAGAGCTACGTAATTAGCCCTAAATGTAGGTCAGCAGAGACATCTGAGCTCAGAAGAGTGAGATCAGATTATGGAGACCCTGGGGCATCCTCCCTTTCTAAAGACCTGAAGAAAAGGTGAGGCATGTGAGACCAAGGGAAGTAAACTTAAGGAGTGAAGATGGAGCAGGGGCTGAACAGTCACCAAGGAGCATTGTGGCCACCCCTAGGATGAATGCTTGTTTAACAATGTCTCCGGTTTTATCATGAAGTTGCTTTGATCCAGAGGTTAATAAAATTGTTTCACCTGAACTAGGTGAAAGCACCTCTGTGGTATGGGGCTCAATTTACAGAGCTGGGGTTTGAGGTTGTTGGTAATGCACATCATCCATCCTCTTAAACCTTAGAGAAGCAGTGCAAGGATGTATTGTGACAGACAGGATTGTGTTCTAAATGCAATCTGTCTATCCTTCTGAGACCCCTGTGAAAATATATATGTGCATGTATGAAACATCCCTTCAGGAAGCTGAAGCAATGTTTAGAAGCCTTCACAAGCTTCCATCATTGCCTCTACCAAAACATGAGAGAGAACTGAAAAGGTCTGGGGAAAATGGCAGGGAAATAACTTACCTGCTGAGAACTCCAGTAGCTCCTATCTCTGGCATCTACCCTGACAAATTTGAAGGTTTTGTGGGGAGAATTCTGGTGCAATCACTTTGAGTGCAGTAGTGGAGATAGTAGGTCCTTATGTGGATATTTAATGCAAATAAGCTGTTCTTCCTATTTTAAGAACTTGGAACCTGCTCAGATACTATGCAGGGGCAAATAAGGGCTAAGAGATGTCATGATAAAAAAAAAAAAAAAGCATACTGTATAAAATGTATTTGGTACAGGCCTACGTGACAATTACAATAGCCTGGCATTTTCTTTCAAGAATTCCATTGTCATTGGATAAAATTGTTCTACTCTAGTTCTTTCAAAATTTAAAGTAGACATAACCATTATATATCAAATTCCAATTTAGAAATATGGTAGTATTCAGCAAATAATCTCAGCATGTATTTAAATCCTATCAAAATCTCAACAAAGGCAATGGGAGTTAAATGTGCTTAAATCTTAATCAGTTCTGTCCTGAATAGGAGAAATTTATGCTTGTACTTAAATTCCTGGCCACCTTGGTGACATAAAGTCAGCTTTGTAGTCCCACTGTGATGGTATCAGAACCAAAGGAGAAAAACCATCACCTGCTCACTGTGTTCTCTCAAGGCAATGTTTCCCCTTCAGATGTGCACAGTGAGTATCTGACTTCATCATTTTGCTTTCCTTGAATATGCAGATTGCTTATTAATGCCAATTACTATAAAATTGAATGAAGGTGTTTCTCTGAGATGAAAATCTATTTTTGCTGATACTTGAAACTAGAATAGTAACATATTATCCAAGTAAACATCAGGTACCATCTATATTTTTTTTATTGTTTTGTTTGTGAGGTGTATAGTTTGATAGCCAAACTGGATAGAACCATTATGTACTAGGCTTGTCAAATAACTTAAAAATCTTTTTGTTTCAGTAATCTACAACACTGGGGAGGCTAGTCCATGATTGGACTTTTTATTTGCCAGGTATCATATTGTACCTGTTCACAGTGTCAATGAAACACTCTTCAAATGCAAATCCCTTAAAAATCTGGAATCTGATATACATCAAGGACAAAGAAGAAAAGAGAAAAATGGTTAGTGGGATGTAGGTGCCCTGTTCAGCTGCTGCCTACTACTGGAGGTCCATGGGCATTTCAGTAGTTATCAGCAGAAAAGTTCATGAGATGCACAAATGTATGCTCCTGAGTAGATTCAGATGTGCCTTAGTTTTGACAGTATGGAGCAGCTTGGCTCCTAAACTGCTACTTTCTTCTGGGGCCGAATCTGGTGGGCATTCTCAGATCACACCTAATGTTTCTGGGTTTCATGTAAGGCTCTGGAGGAGGAGAAAATGGTAGCGTTTTCTTTCCCTTCTCTTCGCCCATCCCTCTCTTCAGCAAATAAGTTAGTGGTTAGAGTACTTGACCAGACTACAATAGATCCAAGTTCAAATCCTTCATCTGTCTCGGGTCATTTGAACCTACATCTGCTGCCTTCCAAGAGAATTCCATAAGCACTAGGCTACTGGATTTTGTTGGACAGTGACACTGCCATCACTTCTGCTGCAGTTGCTCCACTTTACATTGAATAACTTAAGTAATAATTTGCCCAGAGAAAGCATGTATAATTATCAGTGGCAAAGTAAAGATAACAAAGTTAAAGAAGCTATCTGGTGCCTCATCAAGCAACTCTTTGAGGGTCAGGTACTTCATTGTATTTTTGTCCCACTTTTTAATATTAACTTAAAACAGTGAATTTAGAGTAACTTTAAACAATGACCTTACAATGGTCTTTCTGTCTGTGCTTGCAGCTTGATGCTGTGATTTCACATGCTCTGCAGTCACTGGCTGTTGCATAGCAACCTAGCTGTACAGGGAACATGCATGTGCACAGGCTTGATTCTAGTAGCTGGCAGAAAAAGCTTGTAGGCACAGAGTGTGGTTTCAGAGTCTAAGTGTATTAAGTGAGATTCTAGTAAATGGCAGAAAATGCCCATAGATAGGCTGTCCTTGGTGTTTTTTGGTTTGGGGGGTTTTGCTGTTAATATGCACTGAGTCAATTAGGGAGCAGTTCTAAAAACAGGTGAGCACTAATTTATATGTATTAGATACCAGAATAATGACCAAGTATCTATTGTACATAGTAAAATATGCTAATTTTGAAAAGCCATAGTTTCATGGGCTAGTAACATACTTGTGTGTTATGCTTGTTAATAAAATTTTGCAGTGCTTGCTACTGCCCAGAGTTTTAAAGGGGAAAAAAAGGATCCAGGTAGTCATCTGTAAGTACTTAGCATAGATCCTTTGCTATATATATTATCTGTTGAAATATGTACCTCTTATTTACATTACCTAACCTATTGACCCTGTGACCTTTTTCTTCCTCTCTGTTCTTGTGAAGTGGCTTTAAGTTGGGTCGTATAGAAGCCTTCTAATACCCTAGGGTAAGAACGAGCCATTGTCTCCTCTGCAAATTGGACAGAGTGACTCTTCGCTTTACGTTCCTTTGAGCATTTGTTTTGAAGAAAGCTGTATAAAACTCATAAGTCAATTGGGGCACATATATCTCACCTCCTGCTACTTTCAAAACTACTGCCAAGAAGCAAAAGGCCTTAGCCACTTGCTTTTACTAATCATGTATTTAAATCCCAGTCAATTCAAAGCAGTGCAGACCATGCACCAAGAAGCATACCTGAAACTGATTTGCATTAGAGCTACTCTAAGATGGATTCACTGCCTCATTTCTTAGGTTCAGCAGAAGCAAGCAGGCAAGGTAAGCTTCTACATGATGGTCCTGGGCACAGCACAGGTGTGATTGTGAGCATGATCTTCCAGACATCTAGAAAGGCCTCATCAGCAGTTTAAAAGAGCTTTACTTTAACTGTGAGTTAGACCTGAGCATTTGAAAAGATCTATAAAACAGAAGCTTATTTTTAGATTAAAAAAAAGCAAATTGAAACTCACTTCCTCTATGGCAGAATATAGAATGGGTGTAAACTGCAGGAAGAATCAATTTACATTCTTCACACCCCCAAAAATAATTTGAGAAATTGCAAACGCCTGAAATCTATAATGTTCACCTATGCCTTAGGCCATGTGTAGAAGAAATGAGAGGCATGTGTACACGACACTGTAAAGTGGAATAAATGCTTTTGCCTTGCTTTAATAGCATCCGTGTTTGCACACCTCAGTGGCATAATGTGCATTAATTACAGCCGCTGTAGCAAATTCAGTGGCATAATGCATCTTAAATGATTTGGGGCGCAGCAAAGTAAAACTCCTCTGAGGAGTTTTAGTTTGCTGCCCTACTAGTTACGGATCAAAGCACCAGGCTCCGTGCAGCTCAGGGGCTCTGCAGGAAGCACTGAAGGCAGCCTTGCAGCAGCCTGGGAAGGCAGGATCCATCCAAGAGAGGAAAAAAAAAAAGTGGTGAGCCTGATCTTATTCCACCCCCGCTCCCCCTACCTGGAGCCTGTCTGCCTGCCTGAGCTGTGTGGGGGCCTGGTTCTTCCCTCCGCAGCTGTGGTACCCCTGGGACTGCCAGAGCTGGGTGCCTGTGGGCAGGTGCCGCCTGGGCATGGGGGCTGCCACTGCCACGGAGGGAAGCACAAAGCCCCCCCCCCCACAGCTCAGAGACTGTTCCACCTGCTGACAGCTCACCCTCTCCTCCCTGCAGCCAGAGAGGCAGCTAAGTCACATGTGTTCATGACACAGGAGTTTAATTGACCCTAAATTAAAGCAATGTTTTTAAAAACCCACTGCTTCAATTTAGGGCCCATGTTTCATCTACACATGTCCTTAGACATCAGTTTAAATGACTGCTCACTTAAAACCCAGTCCCACAAAGAATGGACTCATCTTAACTCTCACTGTTTTTGATTAACATCTAAATGTTGTGCAGCCCCTGTCAGCACCTCTCAACATTGGATCTGCGATAATTTGTATGAACGGGTATCATCATTGGATTTGTATTATCATTTGTTTTAACAAACTGATTGAAAGATCAAATTGTTGTGTAAACTTTTATACTGATTTTAACTCTTGATTTAAAGAAATTATCTAAGGTCTACTGATTAACAAATTAGACGCAAATTATATTTAAAGAAATGTAAATCACTCCATCTACATACAGAATATAAACTAAGTAAACTTCAATTTCATGCGGGTAATAACCCTCTCAAGCCATTTATTGCCTCATATATTTCAGTCCTTAAGCAATTAATATCAGGTGTAGATTATTTAAGGGATAATCTTTGCAGCATTGAAGTATTTGTCTTTTTCTTAATTATATCTCAAGTGTTTGTCATCGTTTTAATTAACATCTAACAAAATGCTAGTGGACTATAAATTAGATTCTTTTTTTTCATTTGTTCATTGATATGGATAGTCTCATTGGTGGCATTCATTTAAAAAAGATGCTTTGAAGTTTTTTTTCAGTGTTTTTTGTTTGAGACAGTTAACATGCAAATGGATTTTCAGGAAAGGGCGACAATTTTCAGCATGGAATCTGTTTTCTGGGCCATAATGATAACGATAAAGCATATAGTACAGCATATGTTAAAATTTTGAAGCATTAATTATGGGCAAATGCTCAAGAGAAACAAACAACATGTTGGAGGGTTGATTTCAGCATGAAAATCAAAATTCTTCCTCCTGATTTGTGGCTTCTATTTCTTTACACATTTAAGAACAATTTAAAATAATATGAGACAATTGATTCGTGTCACGAATTGGTAATACTCATACACATTTCATTTCAAAGACTAGTCTCAACAGGGACCTAAAGCCAAATCAGTACTCTGAAGATTTTCATGGCAAGATTCGTGTAAGTAAAGCAAATACAAATAAATTGTACTGCACACAAGTTATTTTACTCTCCCTTTATTTTAGCATAGTCTTTTTATTAATGGTTATTCATCCTCTGAGATGATTTTAATTTGAACTGATTTTTGTCAAATAAATTGCAGTCTTTTGTCTGACATTCTAATAGCACTTTACTGGGTCTCAGCTGATCACTTTTATACATTTTTAAGAATCAGCAAGGAGTTGAATGCTATGTAGGCCCTTGCCTTGTTGGTGAGGCGTTTTTGTTGCTTGTGTGTTAGCTATATGAAGCAAAAGCTATTTCAGAACCTGATAATGGATTTGGGATCAAATGTGGAACTGTTAGAGCCTGATATATATTCTCCATATTTTCCTCCAAAGGAACAGTATCATAAATGTTTCTCAAATATAACAGCTCATTTTAAATATTTAATTTGTGATTTCCTCCTTCCTCACATCCTCTTCCACAGAAAGAAGACACAGCAAACTTGCCCTACTTTGTATCATCCTAATGTGTACATTTACTTATGTACCTCAGTAATAGTTCATTTTTAATAGCTTTGTAAATCCCACAAGGTCTTTCTTTTTCTGTTTAAAAAAAAAGTTGATTAGAATAAAACAGTGGAAGAGAAAATTGTAAAACACAAACAAAAACCCAGTGGTCTTAGATACTCTCTAACAACTTTATTTCTTTGTAAGTTACTTAAAAAAGAATCAAACTCCATTCCCTTAAAAAAAACTCTGCAGTAAAGTATTCATTAAAGGACACACTTTCTGCAGTGACAATGTACCTTGAAGTTTCTGCTATACTTTGAATGGTGAATGTGTTTTGGTAAACAAAATAAGTTCATCCATACTCTAAGCTGTTTGTTAACATTGGGTGTGTCAACATGTCGCCGTATGGCAACATTGCTGTGGCACCATTCTTTAGTACCTTCTTCAGTAATAAGCACAGTGCAGTAACCGCCTGTATTGCACCATGTGCATGGCTCATAGTTAGATTTTGCCTCTAATCCATCGTAATGGCACACAAAAATGGGGGGAGTGTGCCACTATGGTGAAGTAGCTGCTGATTACATGTAGACTCACATGATCAGTACATCACTGTAGCACATCATACAGTGATGTAGCATGTCACTACAGCAATGTAGGATAATGTGTAGACATGCCCATTCACATGCAGCTGTTTTAAAAGTATGTTGAATATCTATTGAGAGACAGAATAGGATTCTAGAAGTAGGATTTTAGTCAACATAATGCTTTTATCTAAGACCTTCATTATTTAAAAAAAAAAAAAAAAAAAAGCAAAACTGCATCAGATCAGCACAGAATTGATATTGATTATTCCGTTTGACATGATAGGTCTCCTGTTATTAAAAATTTAGCCACTACTCTATTTTAGACTGTCACATTATATTGAACTGTGTTCATAGTGAAATAAAACACACTGAAGCCATTTTACTAACTTGAGATCAGGCCAAACTAAAATCTTGGACTTAGACTGTGCTTGCTGACGTCTGACTTTCATTGTTGGCCTGTACATCTTAATAGGGCTATGAACAAGTGTGTGAAAAGCAAAAGGGAATTGGGGAAAACCTTGGAGAAGCTGACAAGAGGCCTAACCGACACAAGGTACATCCAGACAAGCTAATCTGTGAAATGCAGTCTCAGTCACACAGATTTGTACTGCTACATGTAACATCTGTTTAGTTGCATGTAGGGGTCTAGGATCTGCATCATCCCACAGTGCTCCATTCTTGTTCATTCCCTTCTTGGAAGGGGAAGGGCAGAAGGTGGATGGCATGTTGTCACCCAGATGCAGTGAGCTGCTATTGAGATTCTGAAGCCCCTTTTGGGTAGTTGCGGGACTCCCGTAGTCCTATACCACTACACATGAACAGCTGTCCATAGCCTGAGGTGACACCATATCTAATCATCTATCCATACCTGTCAACCTACCACAGGTAAGGCAGGAGAATCATGGTAGCAAAGTTCTGCTTCTATACAAGGTTATCAATATATGCTGAAGAGATGCCAAGTAGAGGGTCAATGCCCCTTGCTACAGAGGAAAACAAAAAGCCCCACAGTCTGTACCAGTGTGACCCATGGGGTAAAATTCTTGCCTGATCTTAAATATAGTGATCAGTCTGTCATTGAATTCAGGGGCAAGATGGTCCCTTCAGGAGCCTCTGGTTTTGGTCCTAGGAAGAACATTCAAACTTGCCAGTCAAAATCTCCAGCCTTAACTGTAGCCAGCATTCAACACCTGTGAGGGAAGCTCAAAAACACCCTGACACTTGTATCAGAAAGGAGCAGGGGCAGCATCTAAATCATTAATAAACATGTTGAATAGCACTAGGTGCCGGACAGATGCCTGCGAGATTGGACTCGAAACCTCTACCATTCTTACATGGACCCATTAATACTTACATGTTCTTGTAGCTATTGTGAGCCAGTTATCTATCCACCTTATAGTAGTTTTGTCAACCCTATATTTCTCCAGTCTGAGAAGGTCATACGTGACCTTGTCAAAACACTTGCTTGAAGTCCAGATATACCATATCTATGACATATTTCCTTCATCCACCTAAGTAGTTACTTTGTCAAAGAAACAGATCAAGTTTGTTTGACATGATTTGTTGTTCATAAGTCCATGCTGGGTACTTGTGATCAGCCTTTCCTCCTTCAGATGCTTGCAAATGGTGTTTATTAGGATATGCTTCAGTAATTTCCTAGATACTGGGAGGAGGTTAGCTAGTCTGTAATTCCTGGAGTCCACATTTTTGGTATTTTTAAAAAAGGGCACTATATTAGCCCTTTTCCTAGTCCTCTGGTACTTGGCCCATCTCTCATGACTTCATGAAGATCACTGTCAAGGGCTCTGAGATCTCATTTGCCATGTTCTTCAGTACCCTGGGATGAAGTTCAGACAGACTTGCTGACTTGAATTCTTTCAGACCTAACAAAAAGTCTCTGACTGTCTCTTTTGTTATCTTATTCTTCAGCTTGTCCCCTTCTTTATCCAGATAAACCTTATTAGGTATCTGGCTGCAGATAAATTTCTTTGTGAAGACTGAGGCAAAGTTGTTGAGATCTCTCACATGGAGAATTTCTAAGGAGAGACCTGGAAGTTTTTCTCCAGAAGGGGCATTTCCCCCACAAAAAGAAGTATAAACCATTCACTGAATTTCTCATTTCTACTGGGAGAATGGTGATTCTTCCAAAAGAAATATAACATTTGTGCCCCCTGGGTAACATTGTTGCCTTAAACAAACCTCTTAATTTTGAAAAGGAACAAACACATTTGGTTTTTTTTAAATATCCATTTTTGATATTGTTGAAAGTCTTTCTCATTTTTATTTAGACATTATAATTTATATAAAATATTAATATTAAGTGAAATATATCAGTGAACCAATTTATTTTTTGTCACATGATTGATTCACCCTCTATAACCCTCTTTGCCTCCCATTCCCCCCAAATCATCTACTTTTCATATTATTTATTTGATGATGACTTTTTAAAATGGAAAAAAAATGCTTCCTGACCAGTCCTGATACCAAACTTTTTAGGAGTCAGTTGGAATCTTTCCTCTAGCTTTAGTGGGCTTTGGGTAACACTGGCCACATCTGCACGAGAATCTACTGTGCATTAAGCATAATTCTACTGAGTATTTGCACATCACAGCAAAAGCCATGCTAATGCACTAATGTTCAGTAGACTTAGTCTGCTGTGCATGAAATATCACAAAAAGACCATACACAATTGCTATTGTGTATTCATGCCAGCTGCTGTGGATTTATATAGTACCTCATATTAGAGGTACTAAACTTAATGCATAGTAGCAATAACACATTAATGCATGTGTAGATGCATGGACTCCATAACTGTAGTGGTAGAATGGAACACAAAGGTTAAGAAGAGGCAATGGAGAAATTTGGACACATCATTCAGCTTTATGATAGCTTTTTGATCATGGCTATAAATCTGAACATCTTGATATTCCTAACACTTTAGTTAGAGACAGAGATTTCAGTAGAACTCACTCCGCCCTTTTTATCAGCTAATTGTCTTTTGCCAGTAATCTTCTGTTCCTAGTATCAATTTCATAATGGTCTTAAATTTTGGTTAGTAAAGGAACTTTATCTGACAGAGATGCCTCCTTTTGTAGTGTTAAACTAGACATAAAGGCAGTTTTGCAAAGTAGGATGACAGTATCTCACCATGAATTAATCAGTAGAAGATGTGCATTCAATGTCAAGGACTTAAAAATCAACAAAAAAATTAACTACTCTATTGTATGCAGCAATGGTATAGAAATCATATTATCTTTGTTAAACTTTCTAGTTTTACAAGTACATACCCTTGCTTTAAAAAGCTTCTGATCCAAGCATTCATATGGATAAAGCTGTTAGAGCAATCTTCACCTACAGCAAAATAACTTTATAAAACCCTGTACTCTTTAATCTTTATTCTAAATGCCTCCAGCAATATTATATAATGAATTTGAAAAGAAAGGTGAAATATTTTGTTTCAGTAGTGAAGTAAAACCTTTCCTTCCCCAAGAAATTAGCAATGCAAGAGAAAATGTGATGTATCGTAACATTTTGGGGTTCTTTGAAAGAGACCATGTCACATATTTAGACAGAAAGTGGGGTAATGTAACCGCTTTCCTTCCTTTTTTGTGTCCTCATGACAAGGTATTTAGCAAAATTCAATGGAATCTGATAGGCTGCTCTGTGAATTTGTCTGCTCTGGCCTCAAACCTGCAACCTCTGGGCTATCAACTATGCACCCTAACACCTCTTCTACCCCTACCCAACCTTCATGTGTGACCTGTTAGAAAGACCAACTGGTTCAAAGAGGCATGAGCTTTCATAGGCAACAGCCTACTTTGCCAGATGCTGTAATGAAATAGATTGTTGCCTATGAAAGCTTATGTCTCTTTGAACCCTTTAGTCCTCTCTTTTAAGCGGCCACCCTGCCCTACCTTCTTTCTGACTTCACGTTAACATGGCTAACTCCCTTTTTGTTAAGCATAGTTGTAGTTGAGTTGATTTGCAGGAAAACTGAGGTTTCTAATCTTAAGTGGTATAAGTAGGATGGAAAAATTGGAACAGTCACTGCAGGTACTGAATTGGGGTGGGGAAGATAGGGGGGACAGAAAAAAATGTCTACAATGGTTGATGGGACTGCAATATCCAGAAGTCACTGTTGCCCCTGTGTTGCAACTGCTGGGCAGCCAGCCACATTGTTATATCTCTGTTTAGTGTAATGGCTATTACTTTTAGAATTTCCCAGGTATCCTTCTTTCCTTCTTTAGCAGTCCCTAGCAGTTGAGGGTGATTGTCTTATCTGTGGGTCCAAAGATGGCTGATGAGGCCAATCAGGGATGAGGCCTCTTCAGACTGTTGTAGGTTGGGTACATGTTTCTGTGGCCCTGGATCCTTGATTCAGTTTGCAACACACTTTCTGCCATCTGCTTTTCCATCTCCTGCACATGTGCTAAGGTGAATTTGGAGACTTTAAAAAGTAATGCTTTCTTTCCACTTAGAAAGCATTCCAAGAGTCTAAGACCAAAAGCTGAGGGCACCAAACTCAGACTTCATAAAATTGAGCCGTATATATGGATACAGGTGCAAATACCAATGTAATAACTTTGGTTTTTGCTCACTTCTGCCTGTTGGCACTGGATTTATGAACCAGTGTTGATAATTTGTTCCAGGCAGGCAAAACCTTCCATTCAATAATAGGTGGGTTTTATTGATACACAGTGGGTACACTACACATGCCTCTGAATGCACAGTTGTTACTGCATAGTTATTTAGTGCTTCCTGAAGCAAGTACTAAATGACTGTGAAATACCTTCCATTAGTGCACAGTCCTGGTGGCACAAGGGTCGTTTGTGACCCTAGTGTACAGTAGCTATGAGGCATCATGGTTCGTGCCCACCAATGCTGTCACTGTAACGATGAGCTATGACTGCATAGCATCTTGTGTACACATGCCCCGTAATAGGAAAGAAAATTAATACAAGCGTAGTGACTACACAGTTCTACTTATTTCCAGTCCTAGGGTTTCTTGCTTGAATGATGTCAGCAGGCTTGGAAGTTGGGGGTTGATGCCTGGGCATCCCTCCTTTTGTATTCTTTTTCTTGATGACTTTTCATTTCTGCATACTGTTGATGGGTTTCCCTGTGGTAGCCCTGATGTTCACATTCTGCCCTTTCAGCCTAATCCCTTGTTTCTTTAAACACATTCCATTCAGATGTCTTAACTTGCTCATTTGCCAGTGTCTGAATTTGGACATTCCCGGCCTCCTAATCTGGTCTTTCCACCAAGACTGGAGATGTCTCTTCAAGTTACAGATGGTCATTGTGACCTGAAGATAAAAGCAGAATTAGCAATCTTGTTATGGGTTCAAACGGAACAAAGTGCTTGCTTTGTTGCTGCCTGTTTTCATTTTCCCAGAACATATGTGCCTGTCTTTCTGCTAGCTTCAGATGGATGCTAAAATGGTGAGAACATGAAACTTCACTGCAAACTAACTTTAGGAACCAATTAATCCTTGCCATTCCCCTAGACCTTTATTTCAATGCAATATTTACTTTTCCTACAAACCAGTTTCTAAAAGCAAATTTCTAAATATCATGCTCTACCCATCACTGCCTGGCCAAGATTCTCCCTGCTGTGTTCAGTCTTTTCACTGGTGTGTAGCCTAAACAGACTAGTTTCCATCTATCTACCCTTGTAAAGACCAGGTAGAAGTCTCTACCTTTATATTCAAGTGAGCGTGGGGACTGTTCATTTCTTAGTTTCCATGTGTTGCTTGGGGACATAGAATCCAATTGTGAAAAGATGGAAAGGAGGATCATCATGCTACCCCAGAATGTACCTCTTAGCACTAGTGTCTGGGAAGAAAAGATTGTATATTGCATGATAGAAATGCATAGAAGTAAGTAGACAAAGAATACATAGCAAAGAGCTTTGCTATACAATGCCACTTGGTGCCTCCTCTTTAGCAGCACCATTCTCTCTGAATGCAGGATATTGCCTATATTTAGAGCATGTGTTGCACAAATTGCCAATTGCTCGAGTTAAGAGCGAAACCTTATAACGGGGGATAAGGCAAAATGCCGTGTTTATTGATTACATGAATTAGACATAGTGGTTTGGCCATACCACTCATAGATACACACAGATTATCATACACATCATTAAACACAAGCACACACAAACACAAAACAACCATTCAATTCGGACATTATAGTTATCAGCAGCAGTTGTTCAATAAGAGCACTGGGTGGTCAGCCCAGACCTTATCGAGGGAAGATGCAGATAACAGGCAGGGTGGTTATGGGAGAGAGATCCTGTCAATAACAGCTTGCAGCGGGGTGAAACAGATGTGTCTGTGCTCCAAGAAAACAGCAGTTGAGAAAGAGATTCACTCAACATGGCATTTTCAAAGTCTTCTTTTATAGGGGTTGGCATCCTTTTTTTTTTTTCAGTGCTTTGGGGTTTTACCATACCCAGCTTCTGTTTTTGTGGTTGTTCTTCTCTGTCTTCAGCTTATCTCAGCCCAAGATCAGGTAGGTCATCAAAGTTGGTATCTCAGCCTTGGAGTGGCCTTGCTGCCCATCCTCCTCGTCATTATCTTTTTTGTGCTTGGCCTCAAAGGGATTCTTCAGCCATTCATTAATTTGTTCACTGACTGGTAACTTACATTTGGCACCTTGTTGGTTACATAAACAGTTAAATCTTCTCCCATCTCTATGCCATTCTCTCACCATTCACCCTTTCAGATGCACTCGTACATAAAGGCTATGTTCATTCACTTATGTCAAGCAGAAGGATACAAAATGGAGTTTTCAAGTTGTTTACAAGACAAGACTAACATGGTTACATTTCACTACTGTTTCACTCTATGTCAACACTAGCTACATTGGGTCAGTTCCTGCTACACGTAGTGATGTTACCCATAAAAAGCTGTTAGGATTTATATGGATTTAAATCCATAGTATCCATCAGTTTGTGCAATGTAAGCTCTTAAGTGCTTAGGAGTCTTGAAAATCAGGTCATTTACTAGACAGGCTAAGTAGTGACTCCATTATTAACTTTTGCTAGATTTTGAGAATGGGATGCGAAGAGGAAACACAGTAAGGAGTGGGATAGTATTGTGTCAAGGCCTTATCATATACCTACATAAGAAATAAACAACTTGTAAAGTTTCTGTTTTGAAATAAGGACTTAGGAGAGGATACCAAGAACAGCATTGTTTGAGAGATTGATTGAAAATAGGGTAAGTGAGCAAAATAAAGCAAAAAGCCAAAACGTACTACTAAAGGATATGATAACAGGTGTTTCATGAACTAATACATGAATTTAGGAAGAAAAACTATAATTACATTCTGAAACCGTTCATGTTCAAATTCACAAATCTTCAAGCTAAATGATGATTCAGTTAAGGATACTGGGTCCTGTTGGTGGCATGTTATTGAATTTTTAGGGAAAAAAACAGTTTGACTGCTTTCTGTGGTCTTAGAAGCTAGTGAGTCTGTCTACCCTCTATTATTTGCTTATTAATCTAAACCATGTAAAAATAGAATAATTCAGAGATTACAATGATGACTTTATCAAATGCTTATAATAAAATACCAATAATAAAAGAAATACTCCTGTAAATGTAAAAGCAAACACTCGGCACTGCAGTATTCTTGTTCTCCTCCCCCTCTAACGCATGCTCACTCAATAGCTTTGAAAAATATTTATTTTAAAAGAGGAGGAAAAAAAAATGTTACTTATAGGGTCAACAGCTGTTTAGCAATATACCAGATGGCTGAACCCAAATTAACCATGTAGGTTCTTAGGGTTTATTTTTAATAGCAATAAATTAAACTAACTCCTAGAATTACAGGGATGCAGTGACATTTCATCCCCTAAAGTTCTAGGAGGAAATTAAGTTGTTTTGTTCACTCATGCCAACATTCAAAAAAAGACTTTCGCACACTAATCACTTTTTAGTTGGAATTTGTGCCTCTTCTTCAACATGCATCTCATCAAAATTCTACCTGAAATGCTTATGATCAAATGAACACCTAAGCATTCAAGTACAAATATGCATATTATAGTTCTGAGGTGAGAATGGGCATACATAGACACTGATGCCCTATTTCCATGTTACACTTCAGGCATGATTAACAGAGCATCTTCAATGGTCACTTGATCACATATTCAAACAATTAACGGCATGATAAAAAGAGGAATAAGTTACAGAGTTATCCCACAAAATATGTGGGATAACTTTGTAGCTGCTTCCTAGTACAGCATTAATTGAATGTGTGGCCAGAAGTCCCTGTGGTTGGGAGCCCTGTTAGCTGCTTGGATCTCCAGGTAGGGGGATCGTGTGCACCCTTGATCTTGGGAGCTTCCCGGTGATGCTAGCTCCCAGCCATGGAAGCACATGTCACTGTAGTTGGGGGCCCAATCAGTTGACAGGGCTCCCAGCTGCAGGGTCACTCCATATACCCCTATGGCTGGAGGAGCACAATTCATGTGGCATCTCAGCTGAAGGTACTCCAGGCACCTTTATGACTGTGAGACTGCAACTGATGTAGTCTTCCAGCTGCTGTGGGGACCCCTAAATAGCCCCCCAGGTTGGGAGCCTGTGTCAGCTGATAGGGCTCCCAGGTGCAAGAGCTTGCTTATTGCTGGTACAGGGGGGTTCCTGGCAATAAGGCATGATGGGATCTGATCTTCAGTCATGCCTCTTGCAATGCACATATGGCACAGCAGGAAGTTTTACTGTATGGATCAGGCATCATACCCAATTGTGCCTTTCCCTGCATGTGTAGAAGGGACTTAGAAAATGCAGCTTGATCATCATTTTGGATGATGGGCATGTGTTAGGTAGGATTTAGATGCTAAGGCCATTTGGATTCACAAACTACTTTTTCTTGTGTCTAAATCCACTGAAGAGCCAATCTATGAAATGGATTCTGAATGCACCTGAGGAGGGTTTACCCACCTTTTCCCTAATAATTTAGTGCGGAAGGCACTGGCCCAGGAAATAAGAGATGTGGTTTCTAGGTTCTCATAAGCCCAATGAGATGTAAGCACACATAGCCTATATCCAAGAAAAGTGCTCTAGTAACCAGGTTCTGGGCTAGGTTTGCAGTTAAGCGAATCTTGCAGTTCTCCTGTTAAAGGTGGGCCACTGGGTAGCTATGATTGCAGGAGCCATGGGTCCAGAAAGACAGTAAGCAAGTAGAAGTTTGATTCTAAAATTTGTTAAGAAGACTAGTCTACTGAGAAGGAAGAAGCCTTAACATTTGTGACCATTGTTCTTTATGCATTTTGTCCAATATCTGATGCAAAACTGATATGGAAGTATATTTCATAACTTCATAGAAAAGTAGGGCTGTAAGGAACCTCATAAGGTCATGTAGCCCAGCTCCCTGATCAAGGCAGGATCATTCCAGCCAAGATTCTCTCTAACCTGCTCTTAAATTTTCAGGGATAGAAATTCAACAACGTTTCTAGGTAGCTGTAACAGGGAACCCTAGTTCTGTCACTAAGAGGCGGGGCTGCCCCTTTAAGACCCAGGGCTACAGGAACACCAAGCACCGGGAGGGTAGGGGTTAATAGCCCAACCACCCAGTCCAGTCAGCTGACCAGAAGAAGGCAGGGTCCTGGGCACATATGAACCCCAGGGCTGAGGCTAGTGAGTTAGTTCTCTGGTAGCAGCCAATAGGGAAGGAGCTCTTATAAAGGAAGCTATCTGGAGATGCCTGACTGCCTGTTCTGCTTCTGGTAGGAAAGGGGCTATAGGAGCTTATAGGTACTGGTTGGGGGGAGGCCCAATAAATTGAGAGAGAAGCTTGTCTTCTAAAAGGGGCTGGAGTATGGCTTATAGGACTTCTATTATGTTATAGCCCAGGGGCTCATATTTATGTTGTTGTTTGTCCGGTGGACTGAACTGGACCTCCTATTTGGGGAGGAGGAAGCCTCAGTGGGGCACACTACTGTGCAAAGCCCTAGCACCAGGGAGGCACAGAGTCAAGGGGCAATTGGACCCCAGCACCAGGGGACACAATGCCAGGGGAGTGCTGAGTCAGGGGTGATCAGACCCAGCATCAGAGGGTGCAGCGCCAGGTGGCGTAGAGTCAGAGAGTGATCAGACAGTGCCAGGGGGCACAGCACCAGATGGTGCAGAGACAGTGGGTGGATGCCAGTGCCAAGAGGCACAGCAAGAGAGAGTGAGCCGACCCAATGGTGGTGCAGTTCCTAATCTTGTGCCTCATAGCTACAAGAGTCTATCAGCATCCTCTCTATAATCACTCTTCAGATGTTTGAAAACTTATCAATTAATCCTCAGTCTTCTCTTCTACAGACTAGCTCTGGAATAACGGTAGCTCTTTCAGCCTCTCCTCAAGTCATGCTTTCCAAGCTTCTGATAATTTTTGTTGCTCTCTAAACTGTCTACATCTTTCCTGAAGTGCGGGGCCTAAAACTCAACATAGTACTCCAGGTGAGATGTCACCACTGGTGAACAGAGTGGAACAATTAATTCACTTGGTTTGCAACTGATGCTTCTGTTAATACAACTGACTTTGCTGCTGGCCTTTTTTGCAAGAATTGTTGGCTTATATTCATTTTATGGTCCAGTGTAACCCCAGTATCCTTCTATCCAGTACTGCAACCCAGTCAGTCATTCCCTAATTTGTATTCATGTATGTATTTATTCCATCCAGAATGTAGATCTTTGCACTTGTTTTTTTTAAATTTATCTGGTTTTATTGTGTACCATTTCTCTGGGCTATCCAGGTCATTCTAGACTCTAATTCTACCCTATGGAGTGTCTGAACTCCACTCAATAATCCATAAATTTGCTACATGCATGCTCAATCCCGTCATCCAATTTATAAAAAAGATATTAAGCAATGCCAGATCCAGGATAGTATGCCTGTGTGAAAAGGGAATGATTCAATTCAGATTTGGATTGTGCCAGTGATTCAATTCAGAACTCTGAATCGTTTTTCCGATTAAGTTATAGATATTAATGAAATATCTATAACTTGGTTGGTTTTTATATGATTTGGATGAAACTTGCAGGGGTGGTAGCTCCTATAGAGAGCATGAAGCCTGACAAGATTGAAGGTGATAGGTGTAGGGGTTTCTGGGAAACTGCACCTCAAGCTGCTGACAAGCAAAACGCATGTTACTTATGTGTGTTAAGTTGGGTGAAATCTGCAGGGAAGGTAGCCCCTGCTGAGGCCACAAAATTTGCCAAGTTTCAAGGATATAGGTGCAGGGGTTTATGGAAACTACACGTCAAGCTGCTGACAAGCAAAACTCATGACATAGGTGACACAGTGGGTCTGTTAAGGCAGAGTGGGGTGAAAACTGCAGGCCTGCTAGACCCTGTTGTGGCCACAAAGCCTGCCAGATGTCAAGGAGAAAGGTGCAGGGGGAGTCTGGGTTTTGGGGCCCTACACCTCTGGCTGCAGGTATGCAAAACTCATAACATGGCTGGGTGACACTCTGTGTGTGTGTGTGTGTGTGTGTGTGTGTGTGTGCAGGTGCACCCTTTCTGGTGCTGGGGCCTCTGCACAGCATGGCAGTGTGCCCCAGTGAGGACTCCTCCTCCCCTACAGCCTCACTTGGTCCACCAGTGTAAATAAAGGCAGGTCAAAGCTGACTCAACATTGGAAGCATCAGCAACAGCATCAAAGGTACCCAAATGGAACTGTCCAAGAGCCTTTCTTTTTATAAAGGAATTAACAACAAGAAGTAAAGATGTTGTATTGGATATATGTTGCTCATGGTGTGTGATGGCTTATCTTGTGTTTTTATGTCTAGATGTTTATTATGAAAAAAAAAAAGGAATATTTAAAAATAGATATATCTTAGGAAGCTTTTGGGTTGAAAAACCTTTTGTCAGGCTGAGGAAGTGCAGGTACTTCCTCAGCCTGACAAAGGGTTTTTCAATACAAAAGCTGGCATCCTGGGCAGCTAAGTTGAGCTCACCTAGAGCCTCACAACTGCACTGTAACCAGCAAGCATCAGGCCTGTCGAAGACATGTCAGGTCTGGGCATTCCCCAGCTAGGATTATGTGCATGCCTGCATTAGCTGGAGGTTATGGCACCTCCTATCTGCCTTTCGCCAGGGAATCATTGGTCCTGACATTTATGGGACTGCTATGCTGCCAGCAGTTCCTCCCAGGGTGCAGTTTTAGTGGTCATGCCCAGGACCTGGGGTCTGTGGCAGAAAGCCACCTTGGTTTCTCCCCAAAACCTCTGCCCTGTGACACTGTGACTAAAATCTCTGGGCTGCAGCCATTTGATTAGGGTGGGCCCTGCACACAGGGGACCACACCCTCAGCCTGTCTATTTAGGTAACTTGAGCTGGCTGCATTCCTGAGGGAGGGGGGAAACCTGCTCCCTTTGCCTATTTGACTTGCATCAATTACCTGGGTAAGGGGTTTCTACCTGGGGAGCTGGAATCTGCCTGGTAACAGGTGATGTATTTCAAATTGGTTGGCTGACAGTCACCTGGGGCTGACCTCCACTGGACCAGGTGAATGAGGTCCCAGGGGCTATATAAGTTGAGGGGGGGGGAAGGAGGCGGGCTCTCTCTTTGGCCATGAGGTGAAGCAGCAGCCATGCAGGGGACACAGAGGAGCTTTTACCATCTGAAACTAGCTCTCTCTCACCCCAAAACTCATGAGCAAGGAACTGTCTTCCCCCAACGGGAAACTTCACCTGCCTTTGGAAGATGCTTGTGAGTAAGCTACTCAATCTGATTAGATATTTAGCTGACAGTAACACAGATGCGTAATCAAAAGGCTACCTCAGCCACACGGTTCGCTTTTTAGGATTTCTAAGATATTGCTCAATCCTGTACCCTAGTTTACCCTACCCCTTGTAATCAATAAAGTTCTCCTTTTTGACTGGTGTGGGAGACTTATTGAGGGGTGGGTCTAAATTATGCCTAAGAGACCCCTTAGGTGTCCGGACTAAGGGAGACTTTACTTTTTGCCCCCTGACTCAGAGAAGTGCCCCAAGTGCCTATACTGGGTCGAGTACCCGTCGGACTATTAGGCCTGTGTTTCCCCGAGGACACAGGGCCAAGACAGTCCCTTTTTGGGGTGGTGACAGCGACGTTACTCCCAGACTAGCGACTGTGCTCCGGGAGAGGGTTCGGCCAAGCATAAGGTGCCCCTAGGGAGGCATTCAGAGCCTGGAAGGTGGTCGGGTGCAGGGAGGTGGGTGACTCAATGCAGGAGTGCCCCCTACTGACCCACAACAGGGTCTCCTTCCCCATGGCTCTATCCCATACCTCTAAGTTCATCCTGGCAGGGGAACAAGCTCAGCAGGGACATGCTTTTCCCCTGCTGGCTGGTGATGCAGTTAGTTCCCCCTCCAGCTGAGAGCGAGGCATTACCTGGTTTTTAAATAAATCCAAAAAGGAGATTGGTGCAGGCAGAGTGAGGAGGGTGGCACTCAGTCCATCTGCAGGTAGAGCTTGGGGTACCCCAGTAGCACGAGGTTAACCTTACAAACACCAGAAGTTTCACCAGAGCAGGATCCAAGTAGGTATGGTGGGGTGTCACAACATTCCCAGCAATGCTGAACACCCTCTCGCTTGGAACACTGGTTGGTGGACAGGACAGGTACCCCACTCAGCTCTGTTTAGGGCACCACTGATCCCGATCTCCCCAAGCAAGACCATCTCATGGATGGCTTTCTGTTGCTCCACCAGCCTATCCTGCTACATCTGGGTGCAGCTTGCCCAGTAGCCCAAGGGGTCGCAGTCCAGTGACTCCAAATCCTCAGTGATATAGGTAGCCATCAAAGCCTTGGCGCTTCCTGCCCAAGGCTGGGGTCTGGTGCATTTGGACCCCAGCATTGAAGCCATGCCCATAGCCCACATTGAAAGTGGCTGTCATAGAGGAGACTGGCTGGTGCTGCTGCTGCTGCTGCTAGTGGTGCTGCGAGTGCTGGCAGGGGAAAGTGGATCTCCCTTTTCTACATCCCCTCGCCTCTGCACTTTGGCCTCCCTGACTTTGTTGACCAGCACCTGCATCCAGTGATCGAGGGTTTTGGTGCTGCCGGTGCACATGCTTCCCTTCACCCTTGGGTCACACATGCCCACCAGCATGTGGACTGTACTGGACCGCAAGGGATCCAGCCACCTCACCAGTACCTGCACATCTGCTGACAGCAGCCTGCTCCAGCCAGGAACATTGATTCCCTGGAACTTCTCCATTTGGTTCTCAAGTTCTCTCACTATGGGGATCACCTGGCTGAGGAGGGCATCACCAGAGCTAAAGGTCTTAGTGGCCTTGAGGAAGGGCTTGAGGACCACCAAAATCTGGGAGATGGTACCCCACTCAGCTCTGTTTAGGGCGCCACTGATCCCGATCTCCCCAAGCAAGACCATCTCATGGATGGCCTTCTGTTGCTCCACCAGCCTTTCGAGCATCAGATATGAGGAGTTCCACCAAGTCTCCACATCCTGCATGTTTTTGTGCTGCAGAATGGATGCTCAGGTCTGCCTGTTTCTCCCACAGCATTTTTCCCCCCTTGAAGCTGTGGTGGAAGTAGCCCACCACCTTCCTGAATTTGGAAATCACCTGGTTTTCATAGATTTCGTAGACATTTGGGCTGGAAGGGACCCTGGAGGATCGAGTCCAGCCCCCCGCCCCAGGGTCAGGAAGTCAGCAGGGATCATAGAATCCCAGGAAGATAAGCATCCAAATGTGTTTTGAAGGCATTTGGCATTTGGAAACAAATTTGGGCACTTGAACCGCCTCAGGTGGCAATCTGTTCCAAACCTTGGGGGCTCAGACGGTGAAGAAGTTCTTTCTTATGTCCAGCCTGAACCGGTCACAGTGAAGTTTGTGACTGTTTGATCTTGTCATCCCTTGGGGGGATCTGGTAAACAGTCATTCCCCCAGTTCCTGATGAGCACCCCTGATAAACTTACATAGGTGGCCACCATATCATCCCTGAGCCTGTGCTTTCCTAGGCTGAATAGCCCCATTGCTCTCAGCCTGTCATCATAAGGTCTGTTTTCCTGACCTCTGACCATGACATGGCTCTCCTCTGCACCCTCTCAAGCTTCTTCACATCCTTTTTTAATTGTGGAACCCAAAACTGGAGGCAGTACTCCAGCTGCGGCCTCACCAAGGCCGAGTACAGTGGGAAAATGACGTCTTGGGATCTGCTTGAGAAGCATCTATGGATGCAAGCCAGCATTTTGCTTGCTTTACTAACCGCAGCATCACACTGAAGGCTCATCTTCATCTTGTGGTCAACCATGACCCCCAAGTCCCTTTTGTCTGTCGTGCTAACTAGCGTAGCACTACCGAGGCTATAAGCATGGTGCTTGTAGCAGTAGTGGTGGCGGTGCCATCACCAGCAGCCCTGTCCCCCTCCAAGGCATCCCTCACTATTAGGTGCAGCCTGTGTGCCACACAGCAGATGTCAACAAAGTTGGCATCGTGGACAGCTTTCACCATATTGTCCCCATTGTTGGTGACCACAAACCCAAGGCGGAGCTTGGCCTGCCCAATGAACCACCCCTGCACCATGCAGTTCATGGCCCCCATGATCTCCCTTGCTGTGTGGGGCTCATCCAGCACCTCATCTTGGAGGAGAGCCCACCAATGGGCTGACTGATCACACCAGTGCTCTTTGAAGGAGAGGTAGGCGTGATCGCCACCCCAGCTGCTCCAGATATTGAAGGTGAAGTGCAAGGCTCCTTGCAGCCCTGCCTTGCACAGTTCCTCCCTCAAGTACGCCCTGAATGCCTCGTACAGGGAGGGCACCGCTATCCTGCTAAAGGTGGCGAACGGAGGCACTTGGTAAGATTGGGCCACAAGCACTCTGAGCCGCCTGAAAGTTGGCTGCTCCACTAGGGACAAGGGCTGGCTATCTAGAGCAAGGATCTCCCCAGTGCTCTGGGTGATCTTGCACACCTTGTGAAAACACCCCACCTCTGTCCGCCTTTCCCCCATGTTCCAGGCTGGTTTTCCTCTGCTTTGGGGGGAAGGGGGCTTTGGAGTGAGTGGGGGACTTCCCTTTGGGCACATTCACACTGGTGCCAGCCTGAGCAGGAAGAAGGGCAAGAGGGTGCTGCCTCCTGAGATGCAGCAGCATCACTGTGGTGGTGAAGTGTTTTACATCCTTGCCTCGGCTGATCTGCCTTTGGCAGTACTGACAGATGGCAAACCTGGGATCATCTGCCAGCTCAAAATGCTCCCACACTACCTGCTTCTTGGTTGAGGGTGGGGATGCTGCTTTATCCCCCTTCTCAGCAGGCTGAGGCACAACAGCAGGAGGAGCTGCCTCAGCTGAGCCACTAGCCTGAGCCTCCACAGCCTCAACCTTCTCCGAGGTCCTGCTTTCCAGAGAAGGAGACCTGGGCCTAAGCAACCTTTGATGGGTGTGGAGCACAAACTGTGATTTCTCCCTTGGTTCCCAGAATTACGTGAGCCAGGGCAGTCAGGTCCCCTGGTTCGAGCTCCAGCTCCTCCTCTGGCAGTGGGAGGCCTATGGTGGGAGATGACATTAGGGTGGAGAAGATGGTGATTCCCCTGCTGGTGCCTATTTCTAGAGTTAGGGGAGGTGGTGCAGGTGCAGGGATATCAGGTACATGTACTGCTCCCACCTCCTTGCTTCCACTGGGAGCAGAAGTGTCATGGATGCTTGAGAAGAGAATGCATCTACGTTGGGGGGGGAGACTTGCAGCTTTAGCTTTCCCCCTACCCCCTCTCCCTCCCCTGCCTTTCCAGCATGCTTCATATTAATCTTTCCTGTGCTGCAAAAGGTGACTATGTGCATCTGACTTCTTCTGGGTTCTTCTTCTCTAGGGTGTACAACTATTAGATTGCTTGTGTTGTATGTTAATAAATTTGTGTGTTCTTCTGTGATGTTCTTGTTTTCTGGGTTGTGCGATTGATTGTTTTGTGTTGTGTGTAGTGGACTGTGACAGGCTAATGAATCTGATTATTGATTATGAATAACTATGGTGTGTGTTGTTCTTCTGTGACAAGATGTCTGCAATAACTATCTATATACAATCTCTTCTTTGAGTATATGACTTCTTCTATGATCTGTATGAATGTGTGTAATTGTGGTTCCCTACACAGTGGTGATCACACTGCCGAGGAAAACACTGAGCTTTCTGTTTTAAAAGTATTGCAAAAAAGGGGGACAAATATGTATGTAAACTAGTTGTAATAATATTAATAACTATTATATATAATCTGACACTCTTCTATGAATATCTGATTTTTTTTTGTATATGCATATAAGTGCATGCATGTGAGTGCCTCCTTGGACAGTGATGGATCACACTGGCAGGGAAAACACTGAGCTTTCTTTTTTAAATTTAAAAAAATATATATATATATATAAATTGAAAGGAATGAATTGGGTAGTATTAAGTAAAGAGATTCTATGCTAAACTAAGCTTAATACTATCCAATCCTTTCTAAGAACAAAAAGGAGCAGGCAAGTTTCAGCTAACTGACTATGAAGCAAGCCAGGAAGCGCAGTACCTTTCTGACTCTGTTGCTCACTCAGAACCAGCTCGCAAAAGGCACAGCAAACTTGCAGACAGGCTTTTATGCTGTTTCTATGTCCCTCCCCCACACACTGTAATTGGAAGGGCAGTTGGAGAGAGATCATGCTCACTGGCCAGCTAGACATGCCAGTCCTTTTCCCCATACAGACAGTCATCTGAATCACCAAATCTTTTCTGAATCAATTTGGAAGCTCGATTCAGACTCCCAGATTTGGCATCTGAGTCTGAATCATGGTTTGAAGCTTTCCACAGCCCTGCAAGATAGACCCTGGGGAACTCTAGTTGATGCTTCCTCAAACTAGACTTTAAGGCATTGATCACAATGAGCACAATGATCCAACCAGTTATATACCCACTTTGGAGTACTTTGATCTGGTCTGCATTTTCTTAGTCTGTATTTTTGAGTCTGTATTTTTTGCCTAAGAGTTTGTCTAACAGCTCTCTGTACAATATGTTTATCCAGTAACAGCTATTAGATCCCTTTACAAATCATGCCTTTTGAAAAATGTATACGTAGTTATGTTAACACATCTCCTAGGGAAGTACCTCCTCATGGAGGTAGCTTCACATTCCCTCTTGGTTGCTGTCCCTTACTTCACACTGAGTGTGTCTACACACACAATTAATGTAATTTGAATGTACTCTTCAGTAGACTAAGTAATTTACTGTCCTGTAAGAACCTCCATATATAGACAGTGGTGCTTTACTTCTCAGTAGATTATTCTACTGCATAGTGAAGCATCTAGTGTAGACAAAGCCATTTTTTTCCTAAAAGGATAGGCTAGAATAGGTGATATTGACTAGCTTACTTATTAACATGAAATATTTGGGAAAGTAGTATACAGAGAAAAGTGTAGCTGAATCGCAATTTGTCAAGTGATTACAAGTCAAACACCTTTCAAAAATGAAGTCTGAGGACTTAAATCTGCTAAAGAGATCTCCTGATGCCAAATAGTCACCCTTTCCTAAGGGTGGGCTAGACTTTTTGCCCTATTATCTTTGCGTAATTGTACAGTTTTTTTTTTTTAAATTTACCTAGGAAAACATGCATTGGATGAAAGCTCTCAGGCATATAAAAGACCTCAGTATGCCTGCAAATGTAAAGCTAAAGATACTAAGCGGGCCAGATGTATGGGGGAATTAATAGAAAAATGTCTTCACCCAGCTAAAAATAAGGTTAATTCTACAGGATTTGGGATAGTCAGAGATCAGTTGTACTTAAAGAAGCTGAATCTGGTTAATGTTTCTTCATTTTACATATCCTTGAACCCCAAATTGTTTTGTGGCTCTCTAATGCTGGTTTCTTATCTCAGATTCAATGTTCTGCCTGTAATAAGATGATCAGCAATGCATCCATTGTTCCAAATGTAGTCCTATTAGTGCCCTACAGAGTGACTCAATCATATATTTAATTCTGCAATAAATAAGCCCAAAGACTATTTTGCTGCTTTAAAATATTATGCAGATCGGTGGCAGTGTACTTTCTATGATTACACTCTATTCATTTTCTCAGCCAGTATTTTGCAATGTGTGAATTCTATTTCTAGCCCATTGCCTTTACATTTACTTACGTTTAGTCATAGGATGCATTTCCCCTCTCTCAAATGACATGTAACATTTATCTGCTTTTGAGACTAACTATGCCCTAGTCTATCAGGGATATTTTCCGTAATTGCTCCAACCCAGTCTTATTCTCACTTACCCTCCCAAACAATGGAATATCATGAGCTAATTTAGCTATTTATGGAACATTGTCCCAACCAAGGTCATTGTGATTTTAAGTTTATTTTTTATTACTAATCTAACCTTTTACAAAGCTTTGTGACATGGTTAGAGGACAAGTCCCCACCACCTCTTCAGTACATCTCTGAACAAATTTTGTGGTGCCTTCACTCCTTTTTAGTGTAGTCACATGGCTGTGCCATTGTTAGACTGGATGTCTGAGCTGAAGCATCTGTATCCCACAAGCTAACATAACAGGCCAAATATGGTGGGTGTTTGAAAACCAGTTTCACATCAAGAATCTGTAAGGATCGTTTCCCTAGAGTCTTTGCAAAAAACCGCCCAATTCAGCATTTTTGTGGATAAAGTTTGCCATTTTCCTATGCTTCCTTATTGCTTTTCAACTTTTCCACTTCAGGGAAAAGTAAAATTTTCAGCAGTATGAAATAAAAAAATCAGTACAGTTTCCCAGCTAGCAACATTAGGAAAATAGGCAAATGCAAAAAGAGGAAAATATTTTCAGAATGTGCCCATTAGAAATGGGTTAAACAGGAGAACACATGTAATTACCAATGTTTCTTTTAAAACTTCCAAAAAAAAATTCCATAAAAAAAAATCGATATTTTTCTAGCTGTTAAGAAATTGGAATAATATAGTTTTTCATTTAAAAATAATTGTAAGCTTTTCAAAATTAAACACTATGAACATTGGGCCTGTGAGAAGTGGCTACTATTTGCTTTGGATTGGGATATGGATTTGGCTGATTTTGAATCGCTGTTCCAAATCAATTTGGCCAAATCTCCAAATAGAACAGACCCCATCAATGGCTGCCCCACCCAGCCCCAGGATCCCAGCCCCATTAAATTAAAAAAATAAATAAAATTTAATTGCCAAGTAGTTGGGGGTGATCCCCACTGCATTGGGAGCAGGGTGGGAAGGCTTTGCCATGATCCCTCAGAGCCCCCAATGGCCACTGCAGCAACCAGTGAGTGCAGGGCTTTTTAATTTTTTTTTTTTAATTGAATGGGACCAGGATGATAGGGCTGGGAGAGCAGGCAGGCATTGGAGGGGTTTGGGGAGTAGGTATGGGATGGGGCCTTTCGGGAGTCCCCCCCCCGTGGTCCCGTCCCCCCTCCAGCACCCACCCTCACCCTCACCCCCTACTTACTGGCATGAAACTCAGGTCCAGCTCCCTGCAGTGGTGAGCGGGGACTGCCTGAATCTCTGAATCTCCAAATCTCCTTTGAATCTTTTTTCCAAATAAATTTGGAGGCTTCAGATTTGATTCAGACCTTCTTATTGGTCTCTCGATTCAATTTGGATTCAGAGATTCGGCTGCCAAATCGGGCCTAATCTCCTTCAAATAGAATCAGCAACCAAAGCTTGGCACAGCTCTAATGAATATTCCAAATTTGCTTTTTGTTTTTATGGTAGATCATATTTCTTCATGAAAATAACATAATCAGCTAGCACTGTTGTGCTATAATTTAAAATATATCAATATGCTGCTTTTTTTTCAAGATTTAAAGTCAAGTACCTTATATTAGTTTACTTATTACAAAATATAACTTGTAATAAGTAAATTTAACTTCATATTACAAGATACAACTCTTGTGAGGAAATTAGAGGCAAAGCCTATGTACCAACTAAATTCCTGTTAAGCCCTGACTTCCTATTCCTCTAATACCCCAAAAGCCCACTGGTTTAATCAGAAATTTGGACTGCATTCGGAATTGGGGAATTAAGACCAAGATGGCCATGCTAAACCTTGTATTTAATTCTCCTTACTGATATCACCTGTTAGATTGAAACAAGTAAGCAGTTTAGGTGGGGAAAAAATCATGGTTTCATTTTCCATTAAAGGGAAAATAGTACTTTCTCTGCATGAGCCATGATTGGTTCACCTTTTCTTCTTATTTCACTATTTGGTTCATATAATCTAAGAATGATTTAAAATATCTTTAAGATAATTGATCTGAAAAACAATTTAAATGCAGCCTACTGATCTGTCTGCATTGTGTCTCATTGATTTTTCTCCTTGACTTTTAAGTATTGTTTTGGTAAGTGTTAGAATAATGTTGCAGCTTTGATGGTCCAGGACATATGCAAGAGGCAAGGATTTCTTAGGCTGATATCTTTTATTGGACCAGCTGTATAGCTGGGATAAAGTTAGATAGGATTTCAAGTGCAAGGCATTAAGAATGTCTTGAATGAAGAATTTATTGCATTCAAAAGCCCATTTAACTCTATCCCAACTATACAGTTGTCTCAATAAAAGATATTGGCCTAAGAAGTCCTTGTCTCATGCAAGTATTTATTTGTCATTTCTTTTCCCTAATTTCAACTGCCTCAGCTATTTGTATTGCAAATTTGCTGATGATCTAGTAATCTTTGTGTGCACAGGAAGATGTTCAGCACCCTGCTGTACCTGAGAACACTTTGCAGGAAGTAATCTAAGTTACAAGATCTCCTGGAACAAATAGAAGTTCACTTTTGGTTCTAGGGGGAAGGAGAATCAAGCTGCTGGCTCTGAGCCTGCAGCTAGGTTCTCTTATCAATGGCTCTTGCTTCCTGCTAGGCTGCAAAGTTTTCCGAATGGCAAGACAGAAAGGGGGCAGAGGGAGTTAATTTTGGGGGTTCCCCAGAGAGCACTGGAGGGTGGATTGGGTGAACTGGAGCCTTCCACCCACCGGGGGGAGCTACAATACACCCACACCACCCTACAGTGGAGGCTGAAAAACCCCAAGCTGAACTCCCTCCTCTCCCTTCCCTCCCCGCACCCTTTAATACAAAAGCAGTGACAGCCTGCCAGATGGTACAGACAGAAGAAGCTCTGTTTTGAAACTTCTTCATCTGGCCTTTCATGCAATAGCAGGGTTAGATTTTCATCCAATCAGACATTTTTAAGCTGTCTGCAGCCATGCACTTGTGTCTGGTTATGGCTCTGGAGTGCTTTCTGTGGCCAGTTGGGTGAAAATTGTCACTTCTGTCTGTGCCCTTTAAGACAATGTGTTTACAATTTTTAGTATTTGTGACTTTGAGCTCTGTTTTACATTGTAGTAAGTAAAACATACCTTTATATGAAAAGTTTAGGGCTTTTAAAACTTTAAATTCATTCTGCTAAAAGCCTGTAACAAAGCTGACAGACATACAGGCTGCAATCTGGCAAAGAAAATTTTTGTGAACATGGAACCATGTCTAATAAAAAGTAGCAAAATTTTAACTGTTTATAATATATAGCACCCCCATTACTGTATATTTCTGTTTTTCTAGTTGCAAAGTAGAACTTTAGACTGCAATCCAAGGGCTTACATTAATAATTCTTTTTTTTATATCAATGTTCTACAGAGACCAATGGAATTTGATGCATATAATTTTATATTATAGTCATATTATAGTCTTTACCTTCTTTAAAGTCAAAACTGTTGCTGGTCTACAGAAAATCAAGAGGAGGAGTGTAATGAAAAATCTTTGAATTTCTTATTTTGTAAGGTTCAAAATGATTTTATTTTTGAAAGTAAGTCTGATATGACATTTTCTCATATACTATACTCCTGCACCTTGTTTTAGGAAGGCAGAGTGGGGAAAAAAATTCTAATCATGTTTATAAAGCTGGATTTTTCATTTAGAGGCTATGCAAAATGTCTGTTTCTTCTTTCTCAGCCAGCAAGAAGCAGGAGCAGGGTCAAGTGTTAGCCATTTCAGAAATTGGCAGCTGGTGGGGTCTTTTACCAGAAGTTATTGCCAATTCAGTAACAGCTATGAAAGGGTTAACACTAGACTCGGCCTCTGCTGTTTGCTGGCCAAGAGAGAAGGAGCAGCTATTTCAAAGCATAGACTCATAGTATGGGAAACAAGCAGGAGGAACTCACCCTCCTGCTAGCTGACACCAGCCCGGACATAGTGGGGATCACTGAAACGTGGTGGGACTCAACACATGACTGGGTGGTGAATGTCGAGGGCTACAGGCTGTACAGAAGGGAAAGGATAGGAATGAGAGGTGGGGGCGTGGCACTCTATATCAAGGAAGAATACACATCCTCGTCAATTAGCAAGGAGTCAGAGGAAGGGCACTCTGAAGTGCTTTAGGTTAAAGTACAAGGCAGTCGAGGGGAAAGAGACTTAACAGTGGGGATCTACTACAGACCTCCCAACCAGGGCGAAGAGCTTGACCAGGAATTCTTAGGTCAGCTCACTGAGGTAGTGAAGTCTAAGGATGTGGTAGTCATGAGGGACCTGAACTTCTCGGATATCTGCTGGGAAGAGCAGTCAGCCAGGTCTGACCACTCGTGAAGGTTCTTAGACAGAGTGCAGGACCTCCATCTAACCCAGAAGGTGCACAGCCCCACCAGGGGAGACGCCTTGTTGGACCTAGTGCTGGCCACGGGTGATGACCTGGTGAGGGGGCTGCAGGTGCTTGACCACCTGGGCAACAGTGATCATCGCCTGCTGGAATTCACCATCCAGCGCAAGGTGGCAAGGGCCTGCAGTAAGGCAGCAGCCCTAGATTTCAGGAGGGAAAACTTCAATGAGGTAAGGAGGATAGTTGGGGAAGCGCTGAGGTCCCAGAGGGGAGGGGAGCCAGATGTCCAAGGAGAGTGGTCGCTCCTTAAGGAGACAATTCTCCAAGCCCCAAGCCCAAAGGAAGGTAATCTCAATGAGGACCAAAGGGAGCAGGAGGGCACACGAGCCTCCATGGCTCACCAAGAGCATCTGGAAATGTCTCCTTGCTAAAAGGGTGGCGTACACCCAATGGAAAGAAGGGGACATCACCAGGGACGACTATACTGCAGTCACTCGGATGTAGGGGGGCAGTCAGGAAGGCCAAGGCTGAGATGGAATTAGGGCTAGCTTCCCAGATTAAGGATAATAAGAAGTCCTTCTTTAAATACATAGGGGGTAAAAAGAAGGTTCCAGGTAATGTGGGTCCCCTGCAGGACACGTTGAGAAATTTGGTCATCACACCAGACGACAAAGCTAACATGTTTAACGATTTCTTTGCCTCCGTCTTCCTAAGTAGGGACCAGAACAGACACCTCCCTGCTGGGCCCCGCTCAGGCCCCAGGGGAGGCACACCTGGGCCAAGGGTTAGTGAGGAACTAGTTATGGAACTTCTGGAGGGACCGGACATATTCAAGTCAGCCAGTCCGGATGATCTCCACCCTAGAGTTCTAAAGGAATTGGCCGAGGTCTTTGCAGGACTCCTGGCACAGCTTTACAAGCACTCGTGGTGGTCTGGTATGGTGCCGGAGGACTGGAAGAGGGCCAACATGGTTCCCATCTTCAAAAAGGGGAAGAAGGAGGACCTGGGAAATTATAGGCCAGTTAGTCTTACCTCGATCCTAGGCAAGCTGTTTGAGAAAATTATTCTGGCATACATCCACAAGGAGCCAGCTGGGGACTGCATGCTCAGGGGCAACCAACACGGGTGCATCAGTGGCAGGTCCTGTCAGACCTACCTGGTGGCCTTTTATGATCAGATCACCAAATCATTACATGCAGGGGTAGCAGTGGACATAGCCTTCCTGGACTTCCAGAAGGCTTTCGACACTGTCTCTCACCCCGTTCTCATCAAGAAAATGGGGGACTGTGGTGTCGACACCCACACAGTCAAATGGGTTGCCACACCCAGAGGGTGGTAGTGGATGGCTCCTTCTCAACCTGGAAGGACGTGGGCAGTGGGGTTCCGCAGGGCTCTGTCCTTGGACCCGCACTGTTCAACATCTTCATCAGTGATTTGGACGAGGGGATGAAAAGCACCCTGTTCCAATTTGCTGATGACACTAAGATGTGAGGGGATGTGGGCACGCTAGAAGGAACAGACAGACTACAATCAGACCTAGACAGGTTACAACGGTGGGCGGACGAGAATAGGATGGGATTCAACACAGACAAGTGCAAGGTGATGCACCTGGGGAGGAACAACTGACACCATACCTAGAGGTTGGGGAACTCCCCTCTTGTCAGCACAGAGATGGAAAAGGATCTTGGGGTCATCATTGACTCCAAGATGAACATGGGCCAGCAGTGTGGGGAGGCAGTCACGAAGGCCAACCATACCTTGTCATGCATCCACAGATGCATCTCGAGCAGATCCAAGGAGTTGATTCTCCCCCTCTATGTGGCACTGGTCAGGCCACAGTTGGAGTACTGTGTCCAGTCCTGGGTGCAGCACTTCAAGAGGGATGTGGACAACATGGAGAGGGTCCAGAGGAGGGCCACTCG
>NW_017728950.1:4494547-4519047 GCF_001723895.1 Crocodylus porosus | reverse complement strand
ATGCAGCACTGGTCAGGCAACAGCTGGAGTACTACATCCAGTTCTGGGCACTGCACTTCAGGAGGGATGTGGACAGCATGGAGAGGGTCCAGAGGGGGGGATCTTGTGGCCTGTTATAAACTAGTCAGGGGGGACCAGCAGGCATTGGGGGAGTCCCTGTTCCCCCGAGCACTGCCAGGAGTGACTAGGAATAATGGTTACAAGGTGGCAGAGAGTAAATTTAGACTAGACATCAAGAGGTGCTACTTCACGGTCAGGGCGGCTAGGATCTGGAACCAACTTCCAAGAGAAGTGGTGCTGGCTCCTACCCTGGGGGTTTTATAGAGGAGGTTAGATGAACACTTTGCTGGGGTCGTTTGACCCCAGTATTCTTTCCTGCCATGTCAGGGGGTCGGACTAGATGATCTACTCAGGTCCCTTGCAACCCTAGAAACTATGAAACTTTCTCCATGCTGCTTCTCCTCCATAATTCAATTTCAGTGAAGAAAATCAGCTTCCTTGCCTAAGATACACACCTGAGTTTTGGAGGACTGCTTTTTGGGGGAAGAAGTGTGTGGTATATGAGGAAAAATGATCATTTTGATTAATTTCATTGATTAAGTCTGAAAACGTATTTATTAATGAAAATGTCATAGGAACGTGAGAAGAAAAATATAACTTTTCACAAAAGTCATCATTGTTTGTCAGTGTTTTCTTTTTTAGAAAGCCCATCTTTTATTGGGGGGGGAGAAGTGCAAATTATTTTGAATAGTTCTAGTACAAATGTTCACACATTGTTACCTAAGACCATATTTAGTCACTCAAAAGCTCACTGAAGTCAGTAAGGGCAGTGGTGCACACTGGGAAAGTGAATTACTGTTACTTTGGTATGTAACATTAGGCATTCATATCTGAACACTTCTCTTTGCTTTTAAACCTGCATATGATGAAAGCCTTATTGATGCTCCTAGGCCTTGATCCAAATCGGTCGTGGAGGCATCTAAATGATTTTAGGTAGAATTTAAGGTGCCCAAATTTCAAAGATTGGTCCAATTTAGCCTTTCCTTAGAAACCACAAAAGTAAGTACCTAGTGCCTCAGAAGCGAGTTTGATCACCTAGGTATCTAATACCTGTGTACACTCTGTGATCCACTTTGATGTTAGCAATGTCTGAGTCTCCAGAGGAACACTATTAAATGTACTTGGAACAGGCCTAAAATACTAATTGCATACTAAAAACGTGGTGGTGCTTTTTTCCTGTTAAGGTACTGGTTAGAGCACATGGAAAACTTGAGTCTGAGAGAGTTTTAAACTACATCTCCCACTTCCTAGAAAAGTGTTCTACACCCTAGGGTATAAAATATACTGTGTATAGACACCCTCCCAAACTCTTGTTGAAATCTGGTTAACGGGCAGCTAAGAGTGCAGGAGTTGTGGAGCGAAATGGAGAGTAAGCAAAAAGAATCCCTTAGCCTACTGACTATCCAAGATGAGAAGAGTTTTTGGCACTGAAACCCGTTTAAATTGGATCATTCTTTGGAACCAAAGAGCATTGTTTACACCACTTCTGCAGTGTTCATGAGAGCACTACTGAGAAGCAGCCTTGACCACCTATGCTCATTTTCAGTTCATCAATCCCAGAGATGAGGTGATGAAGTTCTCACAAGAACCATGAGAGCAATAGTTAAGATGCCCTTATGGTAGCTTCTCTGACTCATTTCTGGGATTGGCTGAGGAATGGGTGGGCAGGGCATGCTTCTTGGCAGCACTCTCAAAAGCACTGAAAAAGTAGTATTTACCTCCATAAATTCTCCTCATTGACTCGATAGGGATTCAAGGCTCCTAAACTTAGTCAGCTCGCATCACTCACCCTGCCAAGGTGCTTAGATTTGTGGCTTCAATGCCACAATGTAAATGTATCTGTGGTTAAATAGGATCTAGCCTTTAAAGTCGCTGGATATTTCTGCTCTGGGAGAAATACAGGCATAGCTTGTCCAGGGACACCTGCAACATCTGTTTCTAGCCATGCTGCAAAAAAAAAGAAAAGTTAGAATTTTTTTTCTGTTCATCTCAAAGACCTAGTTCTTAAGTGGAGGCTATATTATATGCTTTTCTGTCAAACTAATTTGGTATTAATGTGAGTGCTAATGTTGCTTATGTGATGTATGGATATCTTTGGAGGAAATGAAAAACAGGCCCTATCAGGGGAAGAACAGAGAAAAGGGAATGTTTGGCACGAGGAAATAAATAAATACACACTGGTTTCATCTTACATACAAAACGTGGAATACTGTTCAAGTTGCATGTGAATAATTTTATTCATTGAAAGCTTTTATAGATTGCCTTTTAATTTTTTTTTGGTTGCCTGCTAGATTTCTATTTTGCCTTTTCAGACCATGCAGATGCTCCTGTCAGTCTTAAACTTAAAACCCATAAATATAAAACGTTGGCTTAAGTATTGAGTATAAGTAATACATATTAAGATGCATTTTATTAATGCAATGTGTATGTTAACACTTGTTTATTATTCTTTATAATCTATAACCTATCTTTTTCACTAAATAGTTATGCCAAGTTATCACTATGACAGCTGAATGTGCTAATTCTGAAACAATTCAACAAATGGAGTGAAATCTATTTTAAATATAATTTAGAAAGAGAGAATTATTTTTTAAAAATATTCCCACAGATGTAAGATAAAATATGATATTCAATTATTAAAGATTTATCATGGAAAGATCTTATGTTTTTCTCAAATTTATTGGAACATTTTTTCAAGAGTCAAGCATTTTTGTGGATGCTATCTTTTATTAGACCAACTGAGAAGGATATAGACAAGTTTTCAGGTACCAAGACCTTTCCTCAGGTCTCTGAGAGAGGGGAATAACAAACCAGATACAGCTTTGGAAATCTTTTATAGTTTCAATTTAGGACTGGTCTAAAACTTAGCATTTTTCAATAAGGGTGCAAACCCCTCCATAGGAAATACAGCTACACATTTTGTTAATATCATTTGTAATTCAGATTCTCTGTTGGATTCCATAGAACAGCAGTTTGTACATCTGTAACTTTTGTGAATTGAGCAGCACCCCATTAAAAAACTAATTCACTTATTACAGTGTTTACCTCCTTGTAGAGAGGTCAGGCAGGAGGTTAGGAAAATTCATTATCAGCCTGAGCTTATCTTTTTTCCTTGCACCTGGCTTATATCTTCGTAGCTTGTGGCCCTTTTCCAAGGATCTTGCAGCACCCCAGGTCACCCAGCAGCCTGGGGCCATTACTGGTCCAGTGTATATGTACAATGCCTTTCTCTTCTACACCAAAATGTGCTGCATACCAAATTATGAATACCAATACTATAACAAATAGTGCACACTTTCATGTCTACAAAGTTCTATATAGGTATGCATAGTTAATTCTCCATGTGTTGGTCTTCTGGCAATATTCTTGTGAACATCTTTTAAAATATGCATAAGCCTAAGTAGTTTTGTTTTATAATGGGATAGATGAATGTAAGTTTTATAAGCAGTAGTAGCTCGAGGGTTTTGAAGAGTGGGGTCCAGCTGGTGGGCAGCAGAGCTCACTGCACAGATGGTGGGTGGCAGAGAGTTTACTGCATGTGTACTACACTGTACTGTATCATGCTATTCTGTGCTGAGGAATCCAGTGGGGGGGGGGTGTCACTATACCACATCCCCTGGATCTTTGATATAAGATACCAAATTAGACAGGTGCAGATTACATATTTCAGTGCTGAAGAATTACTCTCTCTCAATGACCTAATGGTGAAAGTACAGTATTCCAACATAATCTGAAAATCAAATAAAAAGTATAGTAAACACACATGAATTATATGTATAATATGCAATTTTGTTTTAGACTTCTGCTGGGGCACAGCATATATTACGGCCTTAGTTTATGGCCTTATATTTGTCTCCCTTTGTGCACATCAAACTTCTGATCATTCATGTCATGCACATTTTCAGTGTTAGTTAAAAAAAAAAAAATCTACCACCTGCATTCACAGGCATTATAATTTGTGCATCCAAATGACTTTCCTTTCAGTTCTACAAATTACCCATGATCCCAAACCAGCAAGTTTGTTAACTATCTGCCTAATTTGAAATGTGCAAAAAAGTCCTATTGATGTCTGTTTGCTTGTATAAAGTTAAACATACGCTTGCTGAAGTAGTTTGGTGATTCAAGGGTCCATGTGGGTCTTTCCCTATCTAAATTTATTCGTGCAAGTAACAGTCTGCAGGAGAAAAATGTGTACATGGAACTTCACACAAGCCCACATCTAAAAATCAGGTCCTCTGTTATGATTCTTGGTGTTTCATCAGCCATTTTTCTGCACAACAGTGTCAAAGCATAATAGAGGAGTCTAGGCACTCAAACTTAGGTATGTATCTGTAAGACAGCCATTTGAAGACTTCTTGCAAGCTTAGGTATATTGAAGTAGTAGGGCAGGAATAGGGACAGTTTTGCAGATATTCCAGGCAGCACTATGGCCTTTAAGAGAGGCTGTTGCAGCTTAAATAGGCCCACAGGGCTATCTGTGCTACATTTAAGGGCTAGGGACCTACTTAAACATAAACGAATTTAAGTAATCAGAAACTGGTTTAAACCTGTAAGAGAACACATGTTCAGTGCACATAAACTAGTTTGAAAATGGCTGAAACCGGTTTGAGATAAACCTGGTTGAATGTAGTATCAGACTTAACTGATTTGACTCAAATCAATTTATACAATATCTGTCCCAGACCCCTTGCTGGTTTAAGATAAACCATACATCCTCAGCATCCTGGCATGCTCTCTGTGCCGGGTAGTTCTCTCTATTCCACAGTAGGGCTGGCCTCTCCCCTCTGTTCCCTGGCTGGCGTTTGTCACAGGCTTGTAGGCACAGAACATCTGCCTGGCTTCTCCCTGCTAAGCAGGAATTATTCCCCTCTCCACCCTCCCTTATGCAGATACTTTAGAATTAGCTAAGAAGATCACAGGTTGGCTACAATCTGTACTGTGGGAGAGAACAGAGGCAGACAGACTATTTGGAGCTAATCAACAGGTAGCTTAATGTCCTTCCTTGGAAGAGCTATTTAAGAAGAGCTCTGTTAGTTAATGGAGAGAGGCTTTGTTTCCTTTCAGTGTTTATCAACTCATTATTAGGGGTGATAAACATCCCCTCCTGGGCAGCTCAGGAGGGGTGGGGAAGGGATAAAAGAGCACCCTGCCTGGACCTGGGCCTGGCCTTGCCTCACCCCCTCAGCTCTGCCCTGTGAAGCATAGGGAGGGCTTTTGTAGTGCCCCCCGGCTTCTAGCCTGAGCCACTGCAGGCATGTCCCTGCATTTCTGGGATGTCTGTCTGCTTTACAAACTGATTTATCCTAGCCAGGTTAGACTAACCTGCAAAGTCTCTATCAATTCAGGCTTAGGCTTTTGAAAGCCTGTGCCTCAGATCTCTTCAGCCCCTGGAGCAGTCTGAAATCAGTAAATTACAAAGACAGCATGAGGATGGTTAAGGTTTTCCTCTTTTTGACTTGTTGTACCTCTTACAAGAACATCAGCTTTTAGTGTGCATATAAATGGATTGGGGTTATTTAGAAGTTTCCCTCTTTTGTAATATTTTATATGGTCTATTTCCTTTTCTTTATTTTGAACATTAAAAAGTCAATACTTTATGCACAAATTAATAAATGAACACTTCAACTGTGATTTTCAGTCCCTTAAAAGCAGTAAGCATCACAAGCTGAGGGTTACAAGGTTTGTAGGGCTGACATTTTAAAGGGAGCTATTATCTCAGAATAGAAAAAGATCTACTGGGGAGAAATTAGTGTTACTCTAACATAGTACTGCTATCATCAGTCACTGCAGATGCTTTTAGTGTTCTTTGCAATATAGAATTAGAATTTTCTGAATAAGAAATGTCCTGTGGAGAAATATTATTTTTCCCTGAAGCAGAATAATAAATTAAATACATCTGATTAGGTTGGGAGAATGCTTACAGGTTACTTAAGGCGAAAGTCCCTGGAGACATTTGTAAAGCATAAAATGTACTATTTCCCACCTTTTTTAAAACACACTACAGAAAGCTGGTAACACTCATGGGATATGCCATACGGAAAATTTTCCTGCTGTAATGAATACTTACTGCTTCCTGTGGGCTTCCAGAAATTGCGTGGCGATCTTCTAAAATATAGTCTCATCTTGCTCAATTTTTTTTCCTGGCTGCTATACTGAATATTGCCTCAAACTTGTTTTCTACTTTGCAGTCCAATGTCTGGACAGTACCAGCCTTTCTTATAAATTAATGGCTGTTATCATAGGTGACTCTCTTTCTTTCTACTTTATTTTTGGTAATTTCCAGTACTACAAGATCTTGCAACTTACTTCTTGACCTCTTTTCTGAGGCTAAAATTGGCCCTTCACTAAGGATCAGCACCAAGTCACTTCATCAGTATCAAAATTTTGCACAGGCCCTTTAGGTAGGAATGAATTTCACCTTGAGAATATTGTGCCTGGCTACAAAGGCTTAGATCTGGGTTTAAAACTTCTAACTTTAATTTCTCTTGAAATGTCTATAGTCCAGCTATAGATCTAAGTTTGGGAAAGTTGAATTGTTATGACTGAGAGAGAAACAAAGTTGCAGATAAACTAAACTAAAGTCTTTATTTAATAATTTCCAATGCAGAGGTAAGAGGACAAACTAACAGTAATTTAAGTGTTTTAGAAATATTGATGTGTCAGCACAATTTTAATTGACACCTGAGTCGGAACATTTAGGATTCCATGTGGAACTGAGTTGTCATGAGTAATAGAATTGAATGACTAAAAATTATTCTTGTAAAATAGAAACCTACAATTTTCTGGGATGCCCTACAATGTAAAAGGAAAAAAGAATTTAATGGGGAAAAAATCCCATGGATCAGCACACCAAACTGACAGATATGATAAGTGGAGTGATGGTGAACATAACATTATCTTTATATATCAATTTAGTACTGTCTTTAAAATCTTCTTCAGTCTCCTATGCTAGATACTAATCCAGTTTTGTGTGGTGCCATTGATTTATGATTATGAATCATGTGACATCTCTTGAGGACCAAGGAAGATGAATATGGGATGTAGCAGGAGACTTTGTGCTTCTGCTACTTTAAGAGAAGATAAGGCTGTGCAAGAAGCAGCATGCAGGTATGGCAGGGACCAGTTAGAGTCATCTGACCAGAAGCATGTAAGTCTGGGGCCTGAGCTGATCGGGCAGTTTAGCCCTGAGAGTCACAGAGAGGGGAGCTCCTGGGCAGCTGGACTCCTGGGTAACATATGAACTAGAGCAAGCAACTCTGGATGTTTGAGGAAAGGACTAAGAGGAGGAGAAGGTCCTAACAGGCTTGGGAGTAGAGAAGCCTGGGAACATGGACTAGAGGGCCTGGGGCTCAGGGGGAGACAGCTTGAGCCCAGGTGGGGCTACATAGGCAGGGTCACGGATCTGTATCCTGGCAGGAATAGGGTGAGAAGTGTTGACATAGTGAAAGTTCCTGAGCCCCAGGTGGGGCTGAGAATGCAGGTCCAAGCTGGGAGACCAGTTGCTAGAACTGAGGATGGAGCCCAGGAGATGCAAGTGTAAACAGGGAAAGGGAGCCCAAAGGTCTAATTGGCACAGGAGCTGGGTCACGGGTAGAGGTTAAAGGCTAAGGGGACCACAGCCAGAAACTGGTAGGGCCAGGGGAGATCATGAGTTTCAGCTGGCTTAGGGATGGGGCCAGGGCCCAGAAGGAGAGAGGCCAAAGACTGGGGGTCACAGCCAGAGACTGAGGGAGCCAAGGAGCCCATAGCCGAGGAGGGGCAAGAACTAGGGCCAGGAGCCTGTAGCCCAAAAGGGTCATGTGTTAGCAGGACCATGGGGCTTGTAGCCAAAGAGGGGTGTAGGAACACCAGAGAGAGAAAGAGTAATGAGTAACACCTATGAGGAATGGGTGTGGATATTAGGAAGGCTGGATTCCATGTAATTAACCTTTAAGGTGATGAGCAGTGACATTGGTGCTCTGACTTGGAAAGCCCTGGGGCATCCTCCCTTTTCTGAAAGTATCATTTTATCAAGGGGGGAGGGTAGGCAAGGAGAAGGGGAAAGTGCCCAAAGAGAGCCAGGTTGACGAGGCTCCAGGTGCATCACCTCCATTCCTGGAGTCGGACTGCATTACAAAGGAAGAAAACATTTTCTATATCTCTAGTGACTATTGAATGGGAGACCTGTGAAGAATAACAATTCCAGATTCTCTGCTGCTTGCATGTCTTTGTATGTATGCACCTGGAAGCAAACATGAAAATTTGTCCCTGAGGTCTTTTGAGTTGGATGGTTATATAAATGGAAGAATGAACTGGATGGTATAAGGCAATAATTATTGACCAAAAAAGATATGGGGAACTTGTCAATAGCATTATTAGAAGAGCAGCTGTCAGGTTTATAGGAACAATTCTTGTGAATAAGGGAAAATATGTAGGTGAAATCATTTTTCTCCTTACCCTCCCCTGCCTCAATACTGTCTTGCCTGGTGCATCAGAATGGTTGGGAGTAAAAGCAATTGTTTAATATTCCTTTAAATAGGAAAAAAATATTGCTGGTTTTAATGAATGGTCCTTGTTCTGGTTCTTCTGAATTATCTGGTGATAGCAAGCTGGTCATTCCCTGATGTCACTTATAATGCTAGGTGATAAGCACTGTCTTCAGGGTATGTTAGCATTTGTCTTGAATGCTAATATTAAATGCCACAGAAACAGAATGTAAGGATTTAGTGATTTTTTTCCCCCTGTATTTGATATCCTGTGGCTCAGGGTCATAAAACCCTGCAAAAATTGGGTTTTTAAATGTAATTTAGGAACAGCCAAAGGTAATGTTGACCTCTTAGTTTCCACTCAACAAAATAGTTAAGCATATGCTATAATGCTTTTCTCAGTTAGGATAAATGGCTCAACAAAGGCTCTGCTGAAAGAATAACCTGGAGTGATTTAATATTTCTAATCTAAGAAGATAAACCAGTCATTTTTTTTGAGAAATAACTCTTTTTAAAGTCAATTCACATAAACGCCATCACATATGTAAGCAACCTGTCTGTAATAATATAAAACTGGTATTTGGTATAATGTGTTTCCCAAAAGCACTCCAGAGACTGTATATAAAATACATTCCACAAAGAAAAAGGAGACGCACAAATGAGTTTAGAGTGTAGTGTGTGCATTGTCTGAACACACTGTTTCACTTAGGGTGCATACAAGTATTACATTTCTACCAATGGAATTGCAGTTTTATGGGTAGGAAGCCTAAGTGTACAACCATTCAAATGGGTTCTACCAGACAAAAAATGGCAGGTCCAGTAGCAGTATCTACCTTGTCCAATGAGGTAGAAGTCACCTGTGGTGGAATTTCTACCAGAAAAATGAATGTTTATACACTTACCACTCTGATAGAAGCTCCTGTGCTGTCCTCTGGCATCCCAGTGTGCCTTGCTCTGGCCCTCTCTCCCTTCCACAGAGACAGTCTGATTCAGGCTACTCTCTACTGCTGCAGCCCAAGGCACAGCAAACCCTTCTAGCTTATAGGTAAGGGGCTGGGAAAGCCAACACATCTTCACAGCCACAGGGCTGTGCAGCTGTCAGCTGGCAACCCTGAGAAGGCAGGGGAAAGCAACTTGCCAGCATCTGACCCCTGACACATCCTCACCTCCACTGTTCCTGGATTCCCCTGACCTATGCCATTCTCAGAGCCCCCCAACTTTCTATGACCTACATAGATGCTGATGGCCCACATCCATTACCATTACTGTTTACAGAGCCCCGATCTACTCACCTGGATGAACAGTGGATGCCAACTCTTGCCATTCCCAGAGCTCCTTGACCCAGTCCTCTACAAACACTGATAGCCCACCCATGAAAACTCCCAGAGCCCTCTGAAGGTGCCTGCAGGATACTGACTGGCCCACTCATGTCTTTCCCCCTTCTGGGACTGGAGTCCTATGCAGACATGGACTGGCCTTCCCCCGCCCCTGTTCCTACAAAGACCAGAGATCCCAAACCCCTCACCCCTGAATGAACATGGATGCAGCCCAATATGGACCTCCTGTTCTTGAATCCCCCCCCCCCCACCACTTGAAATCCTGGCCCATGTCTCTATTTGTGGGGGTGGGTCTGGGGCTTCTGGTCCTAGTGGAGGCATGGTGCATTCAGTTTAGGTATGGACCTGAATATACCAGGTCCTGCCTCCTTCCTACACCCACCACTCTCATGACCCCTAATTGAAAAGTCCAGTATGTGTTCTCATGGGAGGGGGAGTGGTGAAAAGTCATGTTGGGGCCTCTGATCCCAAGGGCACAAGATGCATTCAGTTTAGGTACAGGAATAGGTGGGGTTTGACATATCTAGGCCTGCTTGATTGAATATGGATCTGCCAGACCCTTCCCTCTTCCATACTCATAATGCATGGACTCTACCCCTGCTGGGACTGGAAACTCCAGACCTCCATCCCACAGCTTTATTTGACCCTTCAGCACAAACCCACAGAGGAGCACCCAACCCTCTAGCTCCCAAACCCATCTCAGTGACACCTGACTCTGACCAGGCTCATCGGCTCAGAGTTGGAACTGGGTAACAGACTGGAGAGCCTGCAAAGCATATTGGGACGTATGCTGTAGTGTCCTATACCTAGGTGCCATCAGCAGTGCAGTCTGTTTGCAGAGTATGTAGCTGTCCCCAATGAACAGTACAGGGGTCTATTGATAAGGTTTCCAACTGACCTGCTAAACTTCCACTATTTCATTTGAATGCTTGCAGGCACCCTTAGACACTTCATAGCACAATATAGAGGAAGTATAGATTTGCACATGAAGTACAACACATAATTGACCTGTATGGTCGTTTGATCATGGGGCAGAGAAAGGAAAGTTGATTAGGAACTATAAGCAAAGATCAGGCCATACTGCAACACCACAAGTAACAAGAATACAGTCCTTATCCACAGAATTCAGGTTTATAACAACAGTGTGTCTAGACTCTATAAAATAAATGTTAATGGTAAATAATCATAAAAAAAAAAAAAATTCTAATATTATAAAAGCTTTAGAAGCCTTTGTCCATCTGTCTGTCTGTCTGTCCATAACACTTTATTTGTATTCTGACTGTCTTGGCAGCCAATCAGAGTGCTCCAACAGCATTCCAGACAGCAGGTGGTGGAGCATGTCTGATAGTATGAACAGAGGGGATTGGGGGTCAGGTCAGCTCAGCTAGCCTGCTTCTCCCCACCTGCTCCATGGATAGAGGTGGTGGTGGCAGCGATGTGAGGGAATGGGGTCAGGGCTGCCACAGCAGGCAGGGGGATAGGTGGGGAGCAGCCATGAACCCAAACTGCTGGGGGGGAACAGGATCGGGGCAGACAGGGTTAGGCCTAATTGCAGGGGGAAGGCTAGATGCTGAGTTCCAGCCCTGCCAGCCCCACAGGGGGGTGGGCGGAGCAGCCCCAACCCTGGCCCCAAAGCAATGGGGATGAGAGTGGGAGCAATGGGCCTGGCCCCAAAGTGGCAGGGGGTCAGACATAAGCCTCTGTTCCCATCCACACACCCCCAGCAGGAGGCAGTAGTGGCACAGTGGACGGAGGGGTCAGGGCAAGTGCCATTGGTCCCACCTGCCTACTCCCTGGAGATAGCAGCCACAGAGCCAATGGAGCAGTGGGGTGAGGCCGGTGGTCCTGGCCCTGCCTGCCCCCCTGCTCCCTCCAGGGCATGAAAACAGAGCAGGTGGATGGGAGGGGGGGATCAAGGCCAGCACTGCTAGCCATGCCCCCCCACTCCCTGCAGGCAGCGGTGACATGGCAAACAGAGGAGGTGGGGCTAGTGGCACTAGCGTCACTGTGTAGGGTGGGGCCAGTGCCAATGGCAGTGGTGACACAGCAGGGGATGGGGCCAGGTGATGGAGCAGGGATTGGTGAGGCCAACGGATGTGGGGGTGTGGCTCAGTCCTGACCCTGTAGCAAGGGGGGTGGGAAAGACAGGCCCCAAAGGTGGGGGGGGGCAGGGCCAGAGACAGGCATCTGTCCCCAAGCACTCCCCCTCCCCTCTTGCTTGATGGGCAATTGGCTAGTCTTTTATAAAAGGGTCCCACAAAATGTTATTTCTCATCTTTCAGTGTAAAATTGCTCAAACATGTTGTTTTCAAAACTTCATTCAGTAAAATGTTTTTATTTAGTAACTTTTTTTACTCCTAAAAACTCACAGCTGGAAATGCTTTGTTTTCACTGATTTTTTTTTTGGGGAGGCAGGTTAAGTGCTTCAGTGCACTATATTCAAGATACATGTGTGAATAATAGACAAAAATAGGTGTTGATGGAGTCAGAAAGTGCTTTTGTATAATAGCAAATAGTGTGTCTAAATCTATACAATCACCTTCTTTATAAAAAAGAGATGGTCTATACAACATATACAGAAACATTTCTTAGAAAGCATAAACTTGGTCTAAGTCAGAACTACAAAACACACTTCTTTGATTGCTATATTGATTCTGGGAACAAAAATAATGCAAGATAGACTGGAAAAAGAGAAAAATGAAAGCAAGCTACCTGAAAAGTTCGTGTATTTATAGGGAGAAAAATGTTTCATTAACTGCTTCACTTAGACTTGTCCATTAATTGTTTGGGTAATGCTGGTAATCACTGGTAATGCTTGGAATAGTTACCTCCCTATTCCAGGTATCTTTTGAAATATTTGGTAAGTAATAAAAAATCTTGCTTTTATTTAGGGGGAAGAAAAAAGACAGAGACATAAAGAACCTAAATGCATCTTCTGGTATCAGTGGAAATTTTTACTTGTCTCATGCGTTGATGACTAGCAAAGGGTAGTCTGAAGTTGCAAACTTATTTTTTCACTCCTTTAGCTTTCCCAGAGTAGGGAAGGAATGCAGTCCTTTGTGATTATGGGCAGCAATCATATGGCTTGAAATTAGTTAGCGTAGGTTTTTCTTAGTGATCCAATAGTACCATTTTCTACATTGAACATTGTACCTCAGGAACTATTATTTTGGAGGTGTCCAATGCACTGAACAGGCATGTTGTGTTTCACTGAACCTCTCTGTAGCATAGTCAGGAAATAGGATACTTATTCCAGAAATGCTTGATTCAGTTATTCAAACATAGCCACAAATGTCTAAGAGAATTTCATAAGAGAATTTGCTGCTGGCTCATCTGTACCACAGCTATGCTCTCTGCTTCTGTTTGCCTCCCCACAGAATATTAGGTATATCCATTGAAGGAGGCAGTGTGTTGGGGGGCAGGAAGAAAGCAGGGGCAGAATGAAGTTCTGTCCTAATAGGCTATTCCCCCTGCTTTACTGGTGGCAGATGAGAGTGTTTTGTCTTGTGGTTGTGTCAGTATGGCATAGGTAGTTTTGCTAAGAGTTTAGACAATGGTTTCGTATAGGATGATTTGGAAAGGGATGATTCCATTCTGGTGGGAGGATGGACTGGATAACCTCTTAGAGGTCCCTTCTAACTCTATTTTTCTATGAATCTATGATTCAAAGATGGGGTATATGTGGGATTCTTTTTTTTTTAAAATTAATTATTTATTTATTTAAAATCATCAATGGTCCACTTTCTTATACCACCTCAGTCTTCAGCACTCCTATATCTCTGACTTACCTCTTCAAATGGTTAATGTAATGATGGTAACAGTTACTCATAGGAAAGTGTTTTAACTGTTGGGGACAAGAAAAGAGAACTCTGGTGAGATTTTTAATGTAAAAGAGACAATGCTATAGTGTCTGTGTACTGTACTCTGCCTAATATTTTGTAATTCAGAATATGTGCACTTTATAGTGTCAGCTCCATGACTTTTCTTGCCATTCCCGGCCTATAATCAAATGCACCTTGAACAGTTACTAAACATTTCTAGCCATAATATTGTTCTGCCTTAGGCAATTGTCTATTTTACTTTGTTATAGGAGGGGTAGTTCTTGTTCTGGTAGTGCCTAGAAGAATTGGTTTCTTTATGACCTTTCTGCACAAGGTTTTCCTAAAGGTCTGTCAGCAGTATGCTATATAAGCATTTGTGAACAATAGGGAAATTAGAATTTTCTATGTGATTAATGTTTAACTATTAGAGGTCTTATATAGCAGGTGGGATATCTGGAAACGGTGGGGGGGAGGCTACCCAGGAAGATAAATGACTGAGATTTATTTAAAAAACATGGGTATTACTATAATAAATGCAAGAAGCAGTAACATACAAAATAGTTCAGTGAATCAAGTTAAAGAGAAAATCAAAGAAAATAAGAAAAGAGCTCAATAAATAAAAGGTTAGTAAAGGAAGAATTTCCTTCTTCAACTTCGATGCAGTTGAAGAAGGAAATGCACAAACAGCACTAGAAATGATACTGTAAGAAAGAATTTTGGACTAGTAATAGTGAATACCTGTTGACAATTGGTAGATTAAAAAAAATATTGCTAACAACATGTACTATAGAGATAAAATAATTATATCTGTGAGATGGCATCAAACAGTGGATCATTACAACTCTTTTTTGTTATTGATCCATTTTATCCAATAAAAATATTTTGTTCTAAAACCAAACGTTTTTTAAAACATGTCAATTTGGACATTAAAAAAATCCCCTAGAATATTTTCATTTTTGGAAACTGGGAATTTTATTTTGTGTTTTTGAATTTTTTGTTTCAAATTTTATTTTGTCTTTTCTATTCAGTTTATCAACATGACATCAGTAGCTATGCATAGTGTTACTACTGAGATGTCATAATATGGCATAACAATCATAATATTTCATTGAATTTTAAAAATCCTTTAGGAACAACTCTTCCAGGTTCTGGCTGACACGTGTTGTTTTCTGATCCAGGAAAAGATGTTTCTTGATTGTAATAAAGCACTAGTTTTGAACAACATCATCAAGGAACAGTTTTATGATAATCTAAAAATAGAATACCTGCTATTTTTTTTGACAGGTCATGAAATAATCTAAAATAAAAATAACATTCAAAATAATTCAAGGATTTCTGTCCTGGAATAGAATATGTGATTTTTTTTTTTTCTATCTTAAACTTGATTAGTGAGAGACCCTGAATAATTCTTGCTAATATTTCACAAGAGTGGATGATGCATCTAATCAAGTGTTTTTTTAACTGTCACTACCTGTCTGACATGCTGATTCCATGCCAAAAAGTGCAGCAGAATGTAGGCTCCCTTTGAGAAGGTTCGTAGTTTTTGTCTTCAGTCACACATTAGAATGGTATTATCAACTCTATGTTGTTGACTCAGCTGAGATGACTCCTACCCACACTTACTCATGCTGAGTATTACCATATTTACTGAGTATTTTGCACAGATATGCATAGAAATACTCTGCCAGTAGTAAATTGTACAATGGGCAAAATTTACCTCCTAGACATAACAACCTGAAGGCTGCATCTCCATTCTGTTGCAGCAGATTATTCCAGAGAAGCTTAATTTAAATCAGTGTAAAATAGATACATCAGGGTGCATCTACACATGCAATTAATGTAATACAATAAACTCTAGTGGCATTTGAGCTCGAGGAAACTGCTCCTAGGCACAATGTCTACACGTGTATCTGGGATAGCAGCAATTTCAGCTGGAGCAGGCCCCTGACTAGCTGGGCTGACCAGGTGAAATGTACGTGCTTCAGTGCAGTAAATTACTCTGTCCTTGACAGTCCTATCTTATGGTGGAGTTAATTTACTGCACCCGAATACCATCGTATGTGTAGACAGTGATGCTTTACTGTGGAGTTAATTAGTCTGTTTTGCAGTAAAGTGCACATGTAGATGCAACATCTGAATAGAAAAGCAGACTCTGCATATTTGTATGCACTCAATTCAGTGCATCACATATCCTCGTGTCAACTGCATGGATGAAACTAAACAGCAACTACTCACCAGAATGAGTTCTCACAGAAAACAGTATAAAGGACAGAGACATACATGCACCATTAGGCGCACATTTCTCACAGAACAGCCACTCCCTCTCTGATCTCACTAACTTTATGTTTAAGGGAAATCTACCTACCACCTTCAAAAGGTGAAATAGGGAACAAAAATTTATAAGATGGATGGATACAAAGAAGTGAGGACTTAACACTGATATTGGCTTTGACACAGTGGGTACATTTACACATGTAAATAGTTGTGACTAAATTTACTGCACCGATTTTTTTGGCAGGTGTCTACACATTCAGGGAGCTGGCACTAAATTTAAAACAGAGCCCTACTCTGTGCAGAGATACTAGCTCTGTAAGAGAAACAGCCTGGCACGGGCACAGGCACCATGTGGCTGCTCTACTCCTGCCCCATCTGCATTTCTCAGCCATGGATGCACCAGCCCTGGGCCCTAGCACCCAGGAACAGGGTCCCCAGATCTTCCTGGCTGCCTTGGTCATTCTGCTGGCCCACCACAGTCATTCCACCCCTCCTCATCATGGACCCAGCCTACCTGCTACTTCCATGGCTCATGAGGCCCTACACTAAGCACCTGGATCCCTGCCAGGCCCATTTTAACTGGTGCCCTGGGTGAACCCATGTCCTCATTGAGTGCACCTTTAGCCACCTCAGAGTCCACTGGTGGTACCTCACAGCCTACCCTGAGGTGACCAAGAGAAACCTCCATTGGGCCATTGTCACAGCATGCATGCTGCACAATAGTTGCAAGACCCAGAGAGAGACATTTAGGGAGGCCAGGGCAGAGGAGGCATACTGGGCGAAGGTGGCCTGGCAGCCAGAGCTTGATCTGCAGTGGCAGCACCAGTGGTGGATCCCCCCCAGTGAGGCCCCAGGCAAGCTGCACAACTTCCAGTGGGGGCCAAGGCACTGGGTGCAGAAGGCCCTGGCAGGACCACCTCTTAAAGCACCCCCCCAGCGCATCTGCCCTACCACCCACACACCTCTACCCTCTGACCACCCCCAGCACCAGTCTCAGGACATGCACATGGTTGAAAGAAAAAGCTTTATTCACCTCACAACACCCACTCCCATCCCTCCTTCCTCCCTGCTCAACACAAAGTCCTCTTACCCCTCCCTCCCCAACATAGAGCTCCTTCACCACCCTCCCCACCCACCAACAATAAAAAAAAACCCTCTTTCCAAAGTGGAAACTATATACAACAGTCGCACTTCTGTCTGAATCCTGAAGTGGGGGGCCATGAGGTAGGGGTGCCTAAGAGTCAGAGCCTGGGGGCAGGTGGCATGCACCCCAGCCTTGGGCCATTCCCCCATGGGTCCGGGTGCCATGGTGACTGGTGGGCAGTGGCCTCATCCCTCGACCTGAGGGCAGCATCAGCGTACCCCCATGGTGCCATGTCTGGTACCTCTGGGTCTTCAGGCATGTGGCCTTGGAGCGACCAGAGGGTCTCTGCCCATTCAGGTGGTAGGGGACAAGGATGGGGGCTGGTTGCCAGGAGGCCTGCTGGGCTAGGAACAGGGGCCAGACAGTGTGGGACACACTGTACAATACTGAAAAAGAAAAGAAAAAAAGTCCTTTATTTCAAAACAATTGTTAAAGGGAGAATCCTTTATGCTGAGCAAGGCAAAACAGGCCGCCAATCTTGGGGAACAAAAATGAGACAAAGACATGAAGGATGTAGCATGAATGTGACACAAGCATGAATTGTTTAGCACTGAAATATTCCCTCAGTGTGAAACTCAAAAGGAAAGAAAAACCCCTAATGTGACTAATGAGATGCTCAAGAAAAGCAATATGATTTTAACAGGAATGTATCCCTGCTTCAAGTGATGGAGCAGAAATATGCACTAACTTAGAAGTGATGTACACCTCAATATACATCATGTGTTACAAAAGTATAGAAATATTTTCAAAATGGTGGGAGAGAGCAGGCAGTGAATAAAGTTAAAATTTTAAATGAGATTTGTGTAACAGCAGTCAAAGTAAGGGTGACAGTTAAACTAGTGTTACATTTTAAGTGCTAGAGTCTGCTTTTGATTACACATCTTTTAACATATACTTTCCTTTAAAAAGCTTGCTTTTTTCCAAGCAGCTGGATGGATCAGGGTCTTTAATGGGTTATATAGTTATGTACCTTTGACTACATTTCTATTATAGTAAAACAATATGCATCCCACATAATTCATTTAATTTACAGTGAAGTGTCTTCTACTGTGTATAGTTGGAAATTGTCAAAAATAGAAAAAAATAAGTCACGATTCGTAAACCACTTTAGTATATGTAACTTCAGTAAAATTTAAATTGATGAGAATTTAGAGTTCTGAGTATATCCCATGAGATGTTTTATCCCTTTTATGTTTGGGTGTCTATTTCTTTTTTCTTTTTTTTTTTTTGTCTGTATTTATGTTCTGTTGGCCTGGGCTTGCAAAACACTATCCTCAGGTGATGATACCTAGAGTAAATATATATACTGATCCCTCTTGAATTCCATTTTCTGAATTGTAACTGGAACTGTTCTCCCTCAAAACAGTACTTAAACTTTCCATAAGTTTTGTGACAGCCTTGTTAATAGGTGTGTATTTCACTTTTAAGTACAGCGTAATACAATCCAATCATCTCCACTGATGTATCAGTTTTACACTGCAGCAGTGATTTCATCCTATGAGAACATTAACACTGTACATTTCTGATATTTAAATACCTATACATAACTCTAAAATGGATTTGTGATTTTTTTTTGTGTGTCTAATATGTTTCACTGGTAGAAATAGTGTTGTACACTAGGTTGTAGTATAGTGAAATTCAGTTTAGTCTTTGTGTATCTGCATGTCAGAAGTGTTATCTTACATTTAATTCTTGGCTTCATTCTCTTCTCAGTGAGTGCATCTACACATTGCCGTGCTTTAACATTTCCTTTCAGTATGAGTGGGTAATGCACTGTACAGGTGGCACACACTTAGATTTCCCTGCTATGTTGCTGGAGCTCTGCGCGGAGCATGCTGCTATGGTGACAGCAGGTGATAACGTGTAGACCCGTGCAATTGCTACATTGCTGTAGCACACCGTATGGGGACTTAACATGTCACTACATCATTGTTGGACAACATGTGGATGTGTCCAGTTATACAATCATATAACTTTTTGTATCTGAGTAGACCTTGCATTAAGATTAGCGCCAGTGGTAATAGCACAACCTTTGTGTTTTTATACCAAATTGATGAAGTTGTATGTAGCATCTAACTTTCAAAGAAGCAGAAAAATGAAGCATTTTTTAAAATTTCATAGCTGACAGCGAAGCAAAGGGTTTTAAACTAAAAATCAGAAATCTATGAATTATTTTATAAATGTACAATAGGTATATTGCTATGGTATCAGCAGTAAAATGCTGGTGAATTTTAAATTATTGTCTCACACATAAAGATGCAGCACACTCAATAAGACAGCATTTAATTATACTGCACTCATTCCTTGCCATCATTTGACTCCTCTATGTTGCTGAATTGGCCTTTTGGATTAGATCATGGGAAGGTGACCCCCACTGTGCACAGTGTATTCTTGAATACATTGATTTTTTTTTTTGACACCGTCACTGTACAGAGATGGTTTCTGATGCCCCTGTGATTAGCATATGTACCAGCTGTAGCATGCCCTTCCACTGATTGCTCTTCTCCAATGAAATGTGAACCTAAGTGGAGTTTTTCTGACCATGCTGAATATGCTTTTGCAGGAAGCATTAGAGTGTGGGAGAAGGAAAATATATTCTGATGTCTGTGACAGCAGCCTGAACTCTGGTTTCCCAGTGGCTGGCTCTGTCAGCTATGTGACACCTGTTGACAAAACTTTCCAGTACTCCATTCCATTGAAGAGACAAGGGAGAAGTAAAACAGGAGAGGCTTGATGCAACGCAACATCCACAAACAGCTCATTATTTCTATTCTTTGTGATGACAGCAGGCAATTTCTACAGGAGGATTTTACATTTTAGAAGTTCTTTCATTTTGCAGCAAAAGCACAACTTAGCTTTTGTGCCAGACTTTCCTGAGAAAATCCACTTACCTAGCAATGAATCTAGCAAATGTATGCTATCTTGTAAAGACTTGCTTCTTAATTAGTTTAACATGTTGAAAATCCAATAATAAGGTGCATCATGCTGTGTGACTCTTCTATTGTGAACTCAGTTGACAGAGGCCATCTCTTCTTAGAGCGATCACTAAGATCATCAAGCATCCCTGCTCTTTCTGGTTATATAGTTTCATCAATGCTGGCTATAGTTTATGCACTTTATCATTACTGGGGTCCTCTTGCTGCAGCAGCATCTTGTCAAATTTAGAAATAATGGCATGGGGAAAAAAAGAGACCACATACGGCTTGTGAGTGAGTTCTTTTTCACTAACTGAAAATGAACTGCCTCTTGCTCTTTGTTTAGCTTCACATCAACTGTGACCTCTGACTGTCTTTTTGCTTTTCTCTTGGACTAGAGTCATTTTCTGCAGTGTTTGTAATATCAGAAAATAGTACCAAACCTACTCCAAATCCCAAAAGCTTCTTTCCACTACAGGATTATTCTTGGTAATATGACAGGAATCTTCACATTCTTGTCACAGACATCCTCTACATTCCCTGAATTCTTAGTTCTATTTTACACTTTTGTGCAATTGCAGACACCTGCTAAACAGTTCTAAGGATTCACATTTGAAGTAATTTAACCCTTCATTGGACAGACAACAGTCAGATCATTCAGATTTCATCCAGAACAATATGAGATTTGTAGTAATTGTTATACTGTAGTAACCAGCACTGTCACAACTCCCAGTGCTCATACTCAGGCCATTAAAGCAGTCCCCCCCCCCCCCATTTCAGTAATTTAATTTAAATGTCTGTATAGTTTCAGTAATGTTATGGCCTGGTATCAAATGTCAGCTACCTCACTCTTCCCATAATACCTGTGTGGCCAGATCTCTCTTTCATCTTTACTGAAACTTTTTTTGATGGAAAGATGACTTCTATTCAGCAGGTTTACAGATCCTTTTTTTTTCCCTCACACTCAGCTGAACTTAATTTACTAGTATTGGTGAGAGAATTGTCTTGCAGCTTGTTTAGCAATGTCACTGTCTGGAAAGTTGCATCTGACTGGATGAAGTTGTTATTCACCAGCAAATAGGGAGCTTATACTCTGGTCAGAAACATTTAAATAGTAGGCATACTGTTATAGCTTTTCATGTGCATGAGCTTAGATGCATGATATACTGTTCTGATTTTATTTTTTTACCAAAAAATCAATGCTTGGCAGATATGAGAGTTAAGAGCTGCCATGTACAGTGCCTGAGGCATTTTGGTGCTGTTGTACTACTCTAAATAGTAATAATAGCAATAATGAATTGTTTATTAATTTTGTATGTTTAATTTTTAAGTGTAAAAGATGAGCAGAAGATGAGCTATGTAGAAATATGTTGTCTACCCAGAAAGAACTTGCATTGGACCTATCTTGTGCATATCTTGTGCCAGCTCTCTACATCCATTCATAATGTATATTTTTGGAACCACTGTTAGCGCAGAGCCCATAAAGGATGTGAATTGTCAAGGTTTTCGGTGCTCCTCAGTATTCATAAATGTTGGAGTTACTTGAGCATGCTTCTTCACTGGGAAGTTCAACACCCTGTCTGAATCTAATAAGGCCTCTCACAGATGTTACACGTTAGAAGCCACTGGCTTGTTACCCATCTTAAATAGTAATCTAGCCACATGTTCAGGCAATAAATGGTGCCACAAAACATGGAAACTGCCATAAAATAACTCCATCAAAAATGTATAATAATTTTGTGGCTGGTTTCCATTGTGCTTAAAATTGAATGTGAAGCAGGGTCTCACACCATGAAGCCTGATGCCCGCTGCATGGCAAAGCTTGGGTGACAGATGCCCCAGCCCCAGGACTGCACCACTCTCCAGCCAACTTTGGTGTGGTCCCAAGGATAGGAACCACAATCAGCTGATGGTCAGTGTCAGCCCCAGGACCACACCAGAATCTCAAACTAACTCTAGTGTAGTACCAGGGCTGATGCTCCATTGTGGCCTGCAGACCACACTGGAGCTGGCTGAGGACTCCAGTGCAGTTCTAAGGCTGGAAATGACAAATCATCTGATTATGGGTCCCAGTCCTGGGATGGCACTGGAACTGGCTGGAGACTGGTATAGACCCATGGCTGGGCGCCACAATCAGATCATTGTGGGGCCCAGACTCAGACTGTACTGGTTCACTGGGCACTTAACTTTCAACTTTCCAGTACAGTGGAAGCCTGGGATTATGCCAGAGATCCGACGCACTGAAGCAGACTTGATTAACTGAGTCTGCTCTACACATGAACTGACACTCACTGTACTGCATTGCATACAGTTTTATAAGCAGCAAAATGTGCATTGGTACACAGACGATGGCAGTGCGCTTTTGAACTAAAGCACCTTTGATGAAAATGAAACTTGGAGAGAAAAATTGTTAATATCCTTGAAATGTTCTTTTCTTTTCATAAAAGCTTTCATATTTTTATTGACATTTTCTTAAAATGTTTACTTATTGGTATATAAAAATAACAATAGTGCATGTGATGTAAGGATTGATTTAAATTAATATTAATAGTAATCTCAAAGAACCTTTTTTTAAAAATGATCCACAAAATCAGACAACTGGAAATCCAGCTAAAGAAGAGCACTTGAGAAATTTCCCAAAATAACTATTTTTTGATTATCTTGTTTATCTAATCAGTTGCCCCCTAAAGGAAAGTTAGCACTCATCTGGAGTTTCCACAATGTGGTATACTATTTTATAACTTTACAAAGAATATACAACTCTGCTATTACACTTTAGTGGCAGTTGTCCCATGTTTAAATTAATGCCACATACTTTGTTTTGAGGGCATCTTATAACAATGTTTGCCTAACCCAAAGAATCAATAAAAGTACAGTCACATCCTGACAAGTTAGATTATAAGTGATTTTAAACAGACTAAAATTAGACCTTCCTGCTCTCTTCCTTCTGGCTCCTCTTTTCTTGACTTTTCTTTTTTACTTGTTATTTTTTTAAAATGTATTTATGTTTACCTACCTCTAGTTCCATGACTTTCTTGTGGGTTTAGTTATTGGGAGGTCCTTGACACTTAACTGTGCTGACAGAAGATACAGCTAAACCTTCTCCTAGAATCCTCAGATATATATATGCAAATATATATATGCCTTTAGAAAAGTATGCAAATATAGATAATGAATCAGACAGCAGAACGAATTATGCCCATCTGGAACAATGCCAAGATTTTTTAATTGTACGCATCAACTTTTCATATTTCTGCTTATTTGAATAGCAAAATATACATTTTACTATTGCTTTGCAAACTTAACTTGCTTCCATTACTGGAGGTGAGAGTAATATTTTATATCAAGATGGGATCATAAAAAAAACCCCACGGGATCATAAGAAAATAAACCTATTAAATGCACCTAAAGTAGCCATATTGTTTTTTTTAAAGTAGTTTCATTTGTAAGACAAAAAACTCATTCAGAGTAAAGCTGAATAATTATAATTATAGCAAATGCAGGGAGAGACAGAGAGTTCTATTGCCTTAAACTGCAGTTTTGACAGCAGAAAATGCTTCAAAGGCTAAATAGAATCGTGTGATATGTTAGTTTTAATTACCTTTTTATGTTTCCAAATTGAGTATTGAAAGCATTCCCTTTTTACATTTACTGGCTTCTCATGTGAAAGAAACAACTTCTTGATGCTAAAATGTTGAGAAATTGACACTAATAGAGCAAATGGTTTGCATTTCTGTCCAAATTCCAAAGAGTCTCTCTCTAGATTTCCTTTGTTGTTATTCTTTTCTGGTAATGAATTGCTCTTTTATGATAGATTTTAACTTATTTGGAAGGGGAATGAGTTGAAATAAAGAAAATAGGTTTGAAAAAAGATGGCAGCAGCAGTAAAGGGCATTTTCATAATATAAGATAAAAGTTACCAAGTGAATCTTCCAGTTCTGCCTTGAGTGCTTAATAGACAATTCTACCACATTTCAAAAGAATGGTACAAATGAAAATTGTACTCAGATGTGGGAAGACGAACAAACATCCGTTATCTTTGTCATTCTAGTGGAGTCTGATAGTGACATTACTCCTATTGACTTCAACGATGCCTAAAAAGAAGGTCTTCATTTGATGCAATCTGCCACAGAATCACTGAAGTCATTAGAACAATGATAATTTTATTCCTTCTGAGGATCTATGGTTGACTTTGAGTACTAAGATCTCCATAAATTAATTTTCATGTTAATACAAAATATAAAATTATTTGTTATTCATTTTGCAATGTGAAAAATACAATTCGCAGTTTTTGCATAAGATCTGTCTTAAAAACTAAAAGCCAAATACCAAAATTAGGGGTGCACTGATAGAGATTTTGGAGGCCAATACTTAAGGACGCATATCAGCTGATACTGATCCAATACAGCTGCCTCCAGGTGGTAATTCCAGTGTGGTGGAAGGGGAGGGGGGAAGGAAAAGGTGTGGGGGGCAGATCAATGCCT
>NW_017728950.1:4262392-4293115 GCF_001723895.1 Crocodylus porosus | reverse complement strand
GGTGCTCTTTCCTGCCAAGGCAGGGGGTCGGACTAGATGATCTTCCTAGGTCCCTTCCGACTCTAGCTACTATGAAACTATGAAACTATCATAGGACATTCTTTTTTGTGAAGTCTCATTATTTGTGAGCTAAAAATACCATGAATATTTGTTCTCATGAAACATTGACCATGTAAAGCACTTGCAACAGAATGTCGCAATCACTGCTGTTGCTGGAGAGTATGAGAAGTCATTCATTAAACATGAGACATAATTCATTAGCACTTGATGAAGTGAGCTGTTGCTAATGTAAGCTTATGCAACTCTGAATCAATTACTCTATAAGGTGCACTTTTACCTCTAATACACATTGAAGCAATAGGAGTTTACCATTCATACATTAGATCTTTGGGATGAATTTTCCTTACTTACTAATCACTCAATTATTATATTTATTTTATTATAATTCCAAGGATTCTTAGTGATTGGCACCAAACTCCTGTGTGCTAGGAAGTGCTAGGAAGTACTAGGAAGTAGTGAGATGGTCTTAGTCAGCATGATAGGTAGCAGTTTCAAAACCCAAGCAGCTTAGCTGTTATCAAGTTTTTTTGCGGAAATCATGAAAAAGAAGAATTTTAAAGAAGAAATTTCCTCCTGATTGTTTGGGGTAACACGAGGAACAGATTTCTGAACAAGTACCGTTATCTGAACAGATAGGCAAGAGAGTAGAGCATCACAGGCTGATTGAAAGCAGGAGTCAACCACTTGATACTGATTGAGAAATATTAGGTGGGGTGCAGATAGTCTGTGAACTGCCTTTCAGGTGAGGACAAGCAATGTAAGTCTAATGTGAAGGAAAAAAGATGAATAAAACAGCGTAATGTGATCAAAACAGCAGATAGTATTTGTAAGGAGCAGAGAGAAGAATATTGTAGGATTTGATATATGAAAAGATGGGAGCCCAGACACTAATTCTGTAGCTGGGAGACCAAATACTATGCATATTAAGAAAAAAAAGAATCAGCAAGACAAACATAGCTTGAATGTGAGGTCAAAGTAGACTATGATGACCAGATAATGGGCTGGAATAACTAGGTCAATGGGGTATTGTCTCAAAGAAAGGAGATAATGATTAAGAGCTTTGTTTAAGCCATGTTTGGAATTAATTGATGGTTACACATCAATACACACATGAAGAGAAAGGCCAGCATTTTAATTTGGGCAGAAGAAAATTTATCTGGAGTAGAAGTATAGATCTGTGAATCATCCACATAGAGGTATTAGTTGATTTGTTTGTGACTGAGATTAACAAGAAATAGATTGTCCTGCACAGTAGCACCAACAAACGGCTTTTTTTGGTGACACTGACTGCACAGTTGCCCAAGACTACTGCACAGTAGTGTCATGTTACAGTTTCTGCCATGTGACACTACTGTGCAGTGGGGTTGTGCAAAATTTTGCCGGCATTTTATTTTGACAGTGTTTTGACTTATTTTTGAGGCTGAAACAGCAAAATTGAAACAAAAAAAGGGGCATTGAAACAGCCTCGAAACAAAACAAGGCTAGTCAAAATGTTTTGAAAGCCAAAACATTTTGATCATAGCACTGGGGATGGGAAGTCAGTCCAGCTGGGCTGACTTCCCATCCCTGGTGCAAGATCCAGCCAAGGGCCAGCCTGCAAGATCCAGCCTGGGCTAGAGTAGGCCAGGGGCGGGGAGTCAACCCAGCTGGATTGAGCAGAGGAGGGTGGGGAGTCAGCCTGGCACTGGATTGAGCAGCCAGAGGCGAGTCAGGGGGTTGTGGGGGGTGCTGGTCATGCTTCCTGGGGTGGGTGGGAGTGGTGAGGGAAGGTTCTTTTGGAGGAACACTACTTCTGCCCTGGGAAGGAAGCCTCAGCTCATTGGGACCTGACCCACTCCCTATCCAATAAAGCTGCCCTGGAGTGGTATATCTTTAAGCTGCCTAAAGTGTGCTTAAAAGTAGCTTCAGGTGTTAATGTCTGGATAATCCATGTGTCAAGAGCTCCAGGAGGTTCCTAAAATTAATGTTTTACATGGCCCTTTGTTGTTCTGTACTGGGCAAACTGCCTCTTTTGTTTGTACCACATTTAATGGCTATGAGTGATGTTACTGAAGGATACACAGACCCAGAGTATTTATAATTCTTAAGAAAGGAATAGCAGATTTCTAAATAAAGTTGTTGGCTACTAGCACCTGGTGAGCGGAAACACAGGAAAGAAACAGGAAAAAGCAAAACAGAAGTTAGTGTGCATACCTCATACAATGCATATATTGCACAAAACTGATCCAAACTCTAATATTGGGATTAGGGTCAGTACTAAAAACTGAGTGATTTTACCTTGGTGATGGGAAAGAATACATGTTAAGTTCCTAGCATACAAGAAATATATATTATATATATATATTAGGATCCACTGTTCTTTGTTAAGCATATTCTGTAATTTGGACTACTAATATTAATCAGAACTTTGTTTTAACACACGGTTTTACCTGATGCCTCTTTACAGCTACAGTAGACATTATTTATATACTGATGCTGACTCCCGGATATGCATGCAAGACAGATTACTATAGTAGACTATTATTTGTAATCCTAAGGAAAACAGGATGACTGGAATCTAACAAAGGGGAGGAAGGCAATACAAAAATGACTAGTATTCATATTATTCATATAATGCTTTGGGGAAATGACAAATGAATCAAATGAGGCAGTAGACAGTTAAAATCCTAGTTTTTTTATGGCATTATGCCAGGACACATCATTTATAGGGTTTTATTCTATCATCAACTTTATCTTATATTTGGGAGCATCCTTTTTTTTCATATTTAGCCTTTCATACCCCACTTAGTATATTTACCTGAATCCAACACAACCCTGAATTGAAGATGACCCCTGATAATTAAATTTTAGACATGGAAAATGTATACATCTGTTATAATGTTACATGTCCAGAATCTATTTTTGTAGGGTCATCTTAGATTCATGTCCTCACCATTGCAATGCAGGAAACAGTAGCAAGGAGGCAAATTGTAGTATGGCATGTAGTCAGGGAGCCAAGTGGCCTGGCCCCTGTCCTTTTCCCCCCCAGCTTCATGTCCATTTCCCCTCTGCAGTGTCTGCATGCCCCAGACATGTCCCTGCATTGCCTGTATCCCTTGCCCCTTTCCCCATTCTTGATGCCTGTCCTCCCTGCTTGACCCACCCTGCCATTTGCTCCCACTCCTGCTTTGTCCTTCTGATCTCTTCCCCTCCTTGTGGTGCCTGCATCCTCCAGCATCTCCTGCTCCCTGTTGGCCCCTCTTTTTGCAGCCCCTCCCCATTGCCTGCTCCTTTTGTCTTCCCCTGCACCCACAACCAATGCTCCTTAGCTTTTCCTTGCAGGTCTGGTTCTGGCTGGGCCCCTGCTCTAGCCAAGGACAAGAAGCATGCTGCATGTGTTGCCTCCAGTGCTGGTTCAGCCATACAATGGTGGAGGCAACTGCAGCCCTGGGCCCAGAGTTGGGACCAGAGGTGTTGCCACCACTGTGTGGCTGGATTGGGTTTAGATACAGCACATGCTCTGTGCTCCCTGTCCTAGGTCAGACTAGGCCTCAGCCAGAGTCACAGCTTCAAGAGAAAGTAAGCAAAGTCAGGGAGGAAAGGCAGGTTTGGGGGGCAGGTAGCTGGTGGGGGGGAGGGCAACAACTCTGACTCCTGCTTCTACACTGACTCTGACTCTGGGACTGGGGCTAGGGTTGGAGTTGGAGCTGCAGCTGCCGCACCCTCCTCCCTTCCCGCTTGTACTGGAATGTAAGATGATGTGGGGCATTTCTCCTTCCCCCATATTGAATGGGGGGGGTCTTGTCTTAGATTCAAGTAGATATAGTACCTTGGGGAGTCCAATTTTCATAGACTGATTTCAATTTCACCTTGGACTATTAATATACTTCTTTAAAACAATGTAGTGATTATAACAACAGCTGTGGCTTATAATAGTAACTGGTAGTTACACCTGGTTAAAAAAAACAACTTTAAAACTTATGATTAACATGTACAGCTATTTAGCACTTCTAGTTTTTAATTAAAGATCATATTAACTAAGATCGTGTTTTGGTTATTTATGTTAAGCCTAATTAAGTCTAAGGCCTGCTTCTACACATATGAAGATTATATATGTAAAACCTGAAAGTCCTATAGCCTTTCTCCTGAGTATTACCACATATACACTATAGGCTGTATCACTTTGAATTCAATAATCCTTTATCATTAACTTCAATAGAATTAGGGTCAGGTCCTTTACTGTATCTTATGAAAAAGTTGGGGGAAAGTAGATAGATTACTTATCCAGGAGAATGTCTTTCTCCCAGATGCTAGTAATCTCTCAAAAGCTATTGAGGCAGCAAATTCCATAGTTCATACTGTGTCATGATCCATGACAGACACAGCTCACTGTACAACAATGTCACTCAATCATAGAACAGTGTCATAGTGATTGAGAACAGCAGTACTCAGAGAGGAATATTATGCCAATGATATGGAAGATTACTTGATCAGGCTGGGATTTGTATTGATATAATGTACCTGAGAAGTATTATGGCAACCCTTGTGAAAAAACAGCATCAATAAGAGAGAACACCTTAACATTCTTTCAATGCTTTTTCTTGGGCATAAGTACTAGGCCTGTGCCAAATTTCAATGGGTGTTTCACTTCAAAGCTGTTTTGATGCATTTCAAACTCAAAACAGTGAAATCTAAATGAAACAAAAGGCTTGGAAACAGCTTCAAAATGAAATGAGGGCACTTAAAACATTTTGAAAGTTTCAAAACATTTTGAGTTTCAAAGCTGGGTTTACTTGCAACAAAACAGAAGCTAGGGAGAGGGAAGAGAGGGAAAGGACTGCTCTGATATTGACACCCATCTCCCTGTTCGATCCCCCAGCTCTCTGGCCATTTCCCCAGCTTTTCCTGGGGGACGTGGATCCCAGATCTGCACGTGGGGTTTCAGCAGGCTGCTGCTGCAAGGCTGGGGCCAGTAGCAGCCACTCGGCACAGTCCTCACTGAGCAGCAGGAAGAATGTGGTGCTGCTGCTGGCCCCAGCCTGAAGAGGCAGCCTTCTGAAACCCAGTATGCAAATCCAGGGCCATGCATACCTCTGGAAGAGCTGGAGAATTGAACTGGAGGCTGGGGGAATGTTCAGTGGCCTGAACATTCCACCAGTTCCCTGTTCAATTCCCCAGCCTCCCCATCTTTCCCCCAACTCTCTAATCACTTCCCCCAGCTCTTTGCGGGGGGCACTGGCCCCAGATGATGCAGGATGACAACAGGTTTCTGCTGCCAGCTGGTGATGGTGGCAGTTCTGGGCTATTTCCCCAGCCAGCAGCAGGAGCCTGTTGAAATCCTGCATGCAGATCCAGGAGCCATGCCCCCTGGGGAGAGCTGAGGGAATGATCAGAGCACTGGGGAATCAAACTGGGAGCTTTAGCTGACTGCTGGATCCACCGTAGCTCTGAGACAGTGTGCAGTGTCCATCTGAGCCACGCTGCACCTGTGGGATGGTGCAGCTGCCACATGGGTACCAAGCAGGGGGTGATCCCCGCTGCCCCCCACTGCCCCGTGCTGGGGGGGGGGGGGGGGTCTGCCACAAGAGTCCAGAGGCCCCAATCACATGCCAGCACCAGTGAGTGAGGAGCCTTTTTTTTTGTTTTTTTAAAGCCCTGAACTCACCAGCTGTGGAGCATTCAGCAAGCTGCTGCTGTCAGCTGGGGACAGTGCCAGCACCTGAGTCTCCTCAGTGCAGCCCGCACTGAGCACTGGGAAGAACCCTGTGCTGGCACTGGCCCCAGTGAGCAGTAACAGCATGCTGTCATCCAACATGCAGATCTGGGGGCCCACACCTCCCAGGAGGGCTGTGGGGCTGTGCCAGACTCCTTCCCAGGGGAGTGAGACCTGGGCTCTGCATGCGGGATGACAGCATGCTGCCACTACCAGCAAGTGATACTAGTTTGCTTTGAACAGTTTGAGATACAGTTTCACTCAAAGCTCTGTACCTAGCTCCGTGAAACTTGGCAGACTTTGTGCCCTCAGAAGGGGCTACCATCCCTGAAATTTTTATCTGAATCAGGCAAGAAATGACAAAGTTATAGGCATTTGTGTGATTCCTCATTATAGCCTCTGGGTGAAACTTCAAAACATGTTGAACCAGCTTCAAAATAGTGAAACAATTTCAAGAAAATGAAATGAAACAGTACTTCAAAACAGCTAAATGAAGCACCGTCCTTATGAAAGGTGAAACAGAGGTTAAAATGAAATGATGCTGTTTTGCACAGCCCTAAATACATACCGTATTTCTTGTAAAGAGAAGGAAATGCACAAGATCTGTCTGTCCATCTAAAGCCATGATACTAAATATAAAGTAATTAATCCATTCACTGTATCCCTGATAACTTGGACTTCTCTTTAATTTTTTTCACTTCTTTCTTTAGCTGTTCATACCCCACTTATCTGGGCAACCCACCTTTCATAGGTTGATTTCAATTTCATCTTTGACTATTAACATATTTGTTAATTGAGCTTCTTTCCTATTTTTCCACTTAAGTTTTTAGTTTGTGAAATACATTTGGTTATAATAGTTTCATATAAAATATGAAGCAGAAAGTTTTCTTCAAGAAAATCTTCCTTAGAATGAAATGTAGTTGCATGGATAAAGCAGCTCAGAACTTGAGGTCAGCTACAGTCGTAACTGTATATATAGAACAGACTTTTGTTCCTCTTGTGAACCATTTTCATCAGTCCCTTTCACAGTATTGTATGCCTTGTCTTGATCATTTCCTAAAGACTTTCAGTTTCATGGTTTTCTTCTTCTGTTTCTGACTTTGTGAAGAATAACATTATGCTAAGAATTCTTTAACTATGCAGAAGTACAGCTCATCTATAAGATTTGCCATTTCATAAAATGCAGATATGATAATTTATGCAGTCAAACAGCGGGTGTGTATATATTCAAGTTTTTCTGTATAATAATGAAAGTGCAGACAACTTACTAGCTGTTGCACTTAATATCAGTGGACAAATCTGAAGCCTATGTGTGTACAGGTGATTACAACGGAGGGGAAATTGTCATGTATTCTTTATTCAAATGAAATGGGAGGTGAAACCAAGGGAAAACAGAACTTCCAGTTTCCATATTTTAGAATGCTTCCTGGGCCAACAGAGTGCAGCACTGAACTAAGGATTTGACAGTAAAAACAGCTAACGCAGTACAAACCACATTTTATCAATGAGCTACTGAAACCCTTTGAAGAATTCGCACATCAACTGAATGAAGATACCACTAGTTTCAGTAATATATTCCCACTAACATTCCAACTGACTGGTGAAGCAAAGGGAAATGCATCTAAGTTAAGCAGGCTAATCCATCTTTCCAAATCTGTTGAGAGATTCTTGGATGGGAGGCTATACATGAGCAGGGAGACTGATCCAATGCACTATACTTACAGTGCATTGGAGCAGACTTGCTATATCGATTGATTGAGTCTGCTGAATCATGGAATTACTGTAATCTAGCAGCCTCTTGCATCTCATGTATTAGTGTCCTTGTACTTAAAAATGGCAACAGGGGTGCTTTAGATAAAATGCCCTGCCACTATTTTTAAGCCTGGGGACCCTGTTCCATATGATGTTCCAGGCACTTTAACTAGACCTGCTCTTGGAACCACTCTAATTAAAGTGCCTTCCTCCACTCCCAGAGCACGTGGATAAATATGCATTGTGACACTGGAGAGAGAACCATAATGAGTATATACTTTTATTTTCATTTTTGGAAATACCTTTCAGTAAATTCTGTATGTAAAAACTGGTTAAGAAAAAAAGAATGCTGACCATTCAACCTGGCATAAGCACTCCAGTCTAATTGGAAATCAAGTTGCAAAAGTTTGCGTGTAATTACCAAATATTGCTCCTTTAGTTTTTCATCAAATTGACTAGTTCTGATCAGGAGTACTCATCATGTGATTATTTCAGGATTAAAGGTTGTAAAAAAGAAAATTTCATAAAATTGGACATGAAACATGTGTGAATGCAAATACTCCGTTTACATGAAGAGTTCATATGAAAACACCCTTTTAATTTTCATTGTCTTCCATTGAACATACACTGACAATATATAAAGCAGCTCTGCTTTCTAGTCACCGTACTCTAAATTACAAAAGAAAATAAAATACAGGAAATTTTTCAGGATGCAACAACTAATTATGAAATCTAATCATTGGCATAAGACTAGATGCATGAGAAGAGATGAAAGACATCTCTAAATATAGTTCTAATTGCATAACAAGTTCATTAAAATAGTAAAATACTACATTGGCAGGATGGCTCCAGTTATGTTCCTTTAGTTTAAAGAAATAAAATAAATTTAGAAAGTTAATCAATATACAGAATTTCTTGGTTAGGTAAAAGTGAATTACTTGAAATTAATTTTATGTTCTAGACTCTACCTATTATAATGCCAACGAAGCTGTTAGATGAGTGGCAGACTATGATGAGTTTATTGGAGGTAATAACAAACCTAGATTCAAACATTCTGTTTGGTGATTCTGATCTGGAAAAAAGGGGTTGAATCTTCCAAATATTAAATAAATATTACTATAAAACTAGCCAACTTAGAAATCTGATATATTGGAAAATACTAATTCTCAGTAAACATTGCATAAAGATACACCAAACATACTGTTCAGTAATCAGACTTAATATATTACTATGGCTAAAGAAAATTTTCAGGCCAAATGTAATATATAATTACCCCCTTTTATGAGAGAACCCATGGAAACATGTAATAACACTTATAAGAAATTAAGCTCATATGATCATAATTAATCTACACATAATACTGAAGTTAATCATGGTAAATTATTAAGAAGCTATAATATTTGGGAACATATCAATGTCATAACATTTGGATAATCATTCAAAGAAATATACTTAGATCTTTTGAAAAAATGTAGCACATCATGAAAAATATTAAAAATCCCATTTTTCTAATACTTGCAAGTGAAGCATTTTTAACATACCCCCAAACAAACATAAACCAGTAGAAATTTTACAAAATTCGAGAAAATACTGACCACACATATGAAGCACCTGGACATGTTTTGTCTGTGTTACATATAGAAATTTTAAATTGCCATGTGATAGATAAAGTGTTGTTTATGACAAAATGGACTACAGACAGTGGATCGGTAATTAGTGGTAAAGAATGGGAGACCATTTGAAACAATGGTCTCCCCACATCCATATGCATAACAATAAATGTATTATTATAAAATCATACTTTTATCAATGGAATATCACCCCACTTTAAACTAAGTGCATTTCTCCCACAGGAACAGACCAGTGTTCAAGTGTTGGTTGAGATGATTCTATTATATGGTGGACATGTCCCAAAATCAAACTGTTCCAGAAAAAATCCAGGAGACACGGTAAGGGAAATCATAGGATGCCAGCTATGAAATATTTATCACAGTTTCCAGAAAGGTAGACAAAAAACACTGAGGAGTTGTCATAGAGAACTGATCCCTCATCTTTTAGTGGCCTCAAGAATTACACTGCAAAAGCCTTCAGGAGAAGGGACTCTCTAAAAATCAGACTGGTTTTAAAAAGTTTGAATAGTTCCAATAATGGAAGAAATGTCTTATCAAATCAGTGTTCTACAAAGAAGAAGGGAAAAAGATGCTTACTTAGAAATATGGTGAACATTCTTGGAATTTGCTGAAAAAGAAACTTCCCCTCCTGCTAAATCAGAAAGTTTGAGAAACAATTTTTGAAATTTTAAAATGAATGCAAATTCTATGAACTAATAATTAAGAACAAATTTGGAATGATTTGGAAATTAGAAATGGGTAGAAGATAGTGAGCCTTGTATTAAGCAAAGGTCTGAGTAAAAAAAGAAGGAAGTTGACCTATTAGGAAGGTTACATATAGAAATAAAGAAACATGATAACTTAATAAAAGACAGCAGACTTTCTCATCAAGATCTAGAACAGCCATAGATGTCACCAGTTTATACACTAATATCCCACATGAAGAAGAAGCAGCTTCCTACCTGAAATACCTATAGGAAATTGGATTATGCTCAGATTTACGACCACAATGTATTGCAAAAATCAGCCATTGCATCCTCACCTAGAACAACTTCAATTTCCATAACTGAAACTTTGTCTAAACCAGGGACACAGCTTTGGGCACAAACCTGGCTGGCTCCCCATTATGACAAACTCCACGTGAACCCACCTGGAATGGTAGTTTTAGAAAATTGTGCCACCAACTTGAACTATACCTGTGTTCATAGACTCATAGATTGTAAAGTTGGAAGGGACCACAAAGGATCATCGTGTCCAACCCCCTGCCTCTGGCAGAAAAGAGGACCAAGGTCAGATGACCCCAGCCAGGTGACTATCTAGCCTCCTTTTGAAGACCTCCAAGTTAAGTGATAGTACCACCTCTCTTGGAAGCCCATTCCAGATTCTGGCCACCCTTACTGAAAAAAAATTCTTCCTAATGTCTAACCTAAATCTACTCTCCACTAGTTTGCAGTTACTCCCAGAGGTGCTCTGGTAATTAGCACATCTCCAATCCCTGTTGTACTCCCTTGATAAACTTAGAAGTTTTCCTCTCAAATGTCTCTTCTGAAGGCTCAAGATATTCAGATCTCTCAACCTCCCCTCATAGGGTCTTTCACAGAGGCCACTAATCATGCGAGTGGCCCTCCTTTGAACCCTCTCCATATTCTCTGTGTCCCTCTTGAAGTGTGGCACCCAAAACTGGACACAGTGCTCCAACTGAGGCCTGACCAATGCTGCATAGAGGGGGACCATTGCCTCCCTTAATCTGTTGGTCATGCATCTGCTAATACATGACAAGGTGCGATTGACTTTGTTGATGGCTCAACTATGACTCCAAGAGCCCTCTCAGCTGCTGAACTGCTGAGGAGGTCATCCCCCAACCTATAGGTGTGCTGGGGATTCCTTCTTCCTAGGTGGAGTGCCTTACATCTATCTTTGTTGAACTGCATCCTATTTCATTCTCCCCATTCATCCAACCTGTCTGGGTTGGCATGTATCTGCTCCCTTCCCTCCGGTGTGTTAACTTTGCCCCATAACTTGGTATCATCTGCGAACTTAGAGAGGGTGCTCGTCACACCCTCATCCAAATCACTGATAAAGATATTAATGAATGCCGATTCAAGGACCAAACCCTGTGGGGCCCCACTGCCCACCTCTGTCCAGGCTGAAAATGATCCATCTACCACCACTCTCTGGGTGTGGTTCCTAAGCCTGTTGGCCACCCACCTGACTGTGTAGGCATCCACCCCACAGCTTGCTAACTTCCCTATGAGAATAGGATATGAATCTGTGTCAAAGGCCTTCCTAAAATCTAGGTATATGACATCAGCCTCAGGTCCTGTGTCAAGGCAGTGTGTGACCTGGTCATAAAAGCCTATGAGGTTTGTTAGGAAGGATCAACCTGTGTTACATACATGACAATTTTTTTTTTAATCATTTTATCATCTAGACTCAACACCTGAACTCCTTTATTGACTTCCACCACAGGTTTAACAACTATTACGCTTCATTCAAATTGTCTCTGGAGTACTCCTACACTGACATCAACTTTCTAGAAACCACACTCTACATCCAGAATGACACCTTACAAACTGCTATGGAAGACTTGTGGACAACCACATTTACCTCCAGAAAACCAGAAATTACTCCAAATAGACAAAAGAGCAGTGATCTACAGTCTGCCCCCCCACCCCCAAACATTACATTTGCTCTGAGGACAAGAACTTATGAAACCCATCTATCAAAACTGAACTCTGTCTTTACCCAGCAAGAGCACTCAAGCAGACAAATAAACTGGACCTTTGAAAGGGCCATGCAAATACTCCTCAGCAACCTACTACTACGTAAGAAGAAACAACTCACTGATTGCACACTCGCCTGCCATCCCACATTTGAACCGATAACAAGGGTCATCAAACAATTGCACCCTGTACTCAAAAAGGATCAGACCTCAGACAAATATTCATAGTTCCTCTATGTTCCTGGCCTTCAGACAACCTCCTAACCTTTACCAACTCATCTTCAGAAGTAAACTCCCCATTGATCATCAAGGACCTAACGGGACCCATCTCTGCCTTCATAATAAATGCGATATGTGCAAATCACCTCTACTGCCACAGTCATCAACATTTCACCAAAACACATCTTCAGAGTCCTCAGATCATATACATGTCTAATCCAGAATGTGGTATATCTCACCAAGGGCATCAAATACCCTCATGGGCTAGGGAGAGACATTACACATAAACCAGTTTAAGTTATCAGAAACTGATTTAAACATGTAACAGAACAGATGTTCAGTGCACATAAACCATTTTGAAAATGTCTGAAACTGGTATGAGATAAACCTGGTTGAATATAGTATCAGGCTTAACTGATTTGGCTCAAACTGATTTATGCAATGTCTGTCTAAGACCCCTTGCTGGTTTAAGTTAAATCAGAGTCCACCAGCATCCTGGCATGCTCTCTGGGCTTGGCAGGGCTCTCTGCTCCACAGAAGAGCTGGCTCCTCCCCTCTGCTCCCTGGCTGGAGATCAGCACAGACTTGCAGGTACAGCAGGTTCTGCTGGCTTCCCCATTCCCCCTTTCACCACTCACTGCTTAAGCAGAGATCCCTTCCTCCTTTTTGCCACAGCAGGGACCATAGCCAGCATGTGGTATGCTAGATAATGCTGAGAGGTGCCTGTGTGTGTGTCTCTCTCTCCAGTTTCACTGAGATAGGCAGACAGAACAGTGACCGCTTAGTGCTTTTGGAGCTAATAAACAGGTCATCCAGTAAGCTGTTTAAGAAGTTTGAAGTATTGTGGAAAAAGGCTATTGTTTTGCTAATCGGGTGATAAAGACTGTTATCAGCCCCCTGGCTGACTTGCTCATCTGTCAGTTTGCTGAAGACAGTATAAAGAAGCAGGAAGGGAGATTGAAAAGCTCTGTATCATCAACAGATGAATGTACTCAATCTGACCCTTGAGGTTTTAGTGCTCAAGGGAACTATATAAAACCTTCAAAAGATCAGCATGGGAACAAAAATCTTTAGCTTATTTACAAGCTTTTGTTTCATCTGCTACTTAACTCTGCTGTGCTTGTTTCTATCCTGGAGACCCAAGGAAGGGTACTGGGACACCTGGAAGGTTGTCTATGTCTATCCCAACCATGCAATTGGTCCAATACAAAAATCATTGAAAAATATACTTTTTTCTTGCATATCCAAGGCTACAGCACCACTTTAACACTAGCAAAAGCTTAACCTGGGCATGAAACATAAAGAAGCCATTGGAAACTTAGAGGATAAAAAGAAAAGAAAGGAACACAAACTCATCTTCTGTGAACATTAACTTGAGTTAAGGGAGCACTGTTGATACACAATTAATTATCTGTCTTTGTGTATACCTTAGAGCACTGAATATATCTTTAAATGTTAAATTTGTTAAGTGATAAGTTGAATTCATTAATAAATACATTTTAGAAAAAATACAGGAAATAAGCAATAATTTGCACACCGTCAAATTACAATGGCTAGTTTCCTTGTTTTTTTTTAACGAAAGAGCTTTATGACAGGTGCTATATTTGAGGTAGCTAAATATGAGGCAGCTAAATTTATTTTAAGAAATGCTGTGTGTGAATGTGTTTAAATGGCAGCAACTGTTTACAAGGCCATTAGTTGAACTTATTAATATGTCAAGCCATGTACAAGAGTCCTGGTGGCTCCTCCACTGGGAGAGGGTCAGGCAACTTTCTGAAAATTGTCTACTGTTTGTCCTACAATTTTATATTTTTTGCAGCCTGCGCTGCATGCAGTTGTAGTAGTAAATATTGTAAAGGAAATATGAGTTTGGAGGTAGAGGGTGGAATTTTGAAACTGACCACAGGTCACCTTTCTGAAAGCCTTGGGATATTGTTGCCAAAGACTATAAGATGTAGCATGCTTGATTTGCACTGAAGACCACATGGAAGGTGAAAGAAACTGGAACTGCAGACACAGAAGATAAAGTAAATGTGGAAGATGGTGTGATTTTTCTGGTCTTTGATATAGCAAAATAAGTTGATTATTCAGCTTTCCCTGGCAGATCCTATGGAGGAAGAAGACCAAGCATTAGTAAGCTAAGGCTGCCTACACACATGTTTTGAGGTGGGGGAGTGGCATGTTAATTAGAGTGGTTCCTGGACAGCCTATCTAATTAAATGGCTTACCATTGCATGTATTATGCCCCCCTGCATTTCAAAGTAGCTGTGGAGGTGCTTTAACTAAAGTTCATTCCATGAGGTTTAGTTAAAGTGCCCCTTAATTTATTTTGAAATGCGGGGGGGGAGGCAGCTTAACACACATTATGGTGAGGCTAAGCTGTTCTAATTAGAATGCAGAGAAGACTCAGTTAATCAAGTCTGCTCTAATGTGTTCTAATTAGAACATGAATGAGGACATGCATAGGCAGCCTAAGTGTCCATAAGACCTTTCTAGTGTCCCTGGTTGGTTATGCAATCACTTGGTTATCTTGCCTGTAGTTTTATTCTTGATGGTATAATTCAAAAGCACGTACGCTGAAGAATTCAAACTTTTCATCTTGAGTGCAATCTTTTCCTTTTCTCTAACTTGGAGTCATTTTTAACAGGCCAGTTTTCCCCAGCTTTCTTCAAGTATTTTGGGTGTGAATATGAATATGATTCTGAATGAATGTACATCAATATAAGTATCAGTAAATGTTCACATGATAAAAAGTGCTAGAGTAATTTGTTAAGTCTCAAGCCTTTAAAATCCTGCTTTATGAATCATTTGAGAGTTCTGAATGTGATGAAAAGTGTTAGAGAAAATAAGTTGTCAGCTACATAAAGAAGTAAAAGCTGCTGATTCCTTGTCTGTTAATGTTTATGTCTTTGACTTGGGGAAGGAAAAAACAGGATAATCACTATATACATAGGAACCTCAGAAGGAGGCTTACTTTGTGTTAAGCATGGAATAGTAAACTTATTTGGTTTTAATACTGAAATATTCAAGTGGTTCCACTGATTACCCTGCCTTAGGCAATGGTCTTTAACTGTGTTAGAACTAAGTGTCTGGCTGTATCCTTAAGTTCCTGAGTTAGGATCTGTAAGAATTAACTATACAATATTATCCTCATGATTCTGCTGCTGGCTGCATTTATATAATGTTTTGGCTAATTAGTGATTAAATACAGTGCCTGTTAATTTAATGTTTTGGTTTAACTTGCGGCCCTGATTTTAGAACTGTATTGTTTTAATTCTAAATTTAGTAAACTCTGAAATAGTTTGTCCTTTGTAATGTTCAATTTTAGTGTTGTCATAATTGTAATAAATCCCATGAATATGTAGGAGCTTTGAACTCTTGTTAAGTTAGGCAATTCAGCTAATGTATCTGAATGCCTGCTTCACTCTAAATTAGCTGACTTTCATATGTGTCTCTTAAAACCTAGCAATTAATGAAAGCCACAGCAAGAATTTTGTTTTTTATAAAGAATTACATTCTTGGCTGCTCCTATTCTGATTTCCTATTTGTTCACTCATAGCATAACATACTGTCAGGTCCTCCTTTGTTTTGATCACTGGTGGACCATTCAAGTGCTTCAGGCCTATGTTTGGAACTGAGTTTCTCTAGCTACAAAGTAGACATATTGACATCCTGCTATAATAGTTTACAGCTGGCTGGAGACGGTGCATATTTGCTCTTCCATAGTCCCTAACTACTTTTAGGGTGGTTGCACATTTATACATGTGTGAGTAAATGCACGTTCTATCTCACGTTCTTTGAAACCTACATCATATTCACTTTGTTGTTTAAAAATGGTGTGTGTGTGTGTTTTGGGAGGGGGTGTTATTTTTTGTTTCAGTGGAAGGCATGAGCAGAACAAACTGTTCTTTGAAATAAGCATATTGTTTTATCTGAAAAAATGTGAATTCAGTGACCTCCTTTCCTATAGGTACTTGGTCTTGAAAAGGCTTTCTCTGAACATTGTAGGGCATCCTTTAAGCTCTCTGCAAAGTCCTCATAAACATTCCCAGCTCTTGATACCTTAGAGGTTTACTCAGGCTAAGGAAATACTAATTCATAGATTGACTTGGCAAAAGTTAAGTTGTTCCTGTATCATTTCTCATTATAATTCATGCATGTTTTTAATCTTATAACTCTCCTCAAATTGCATTCTTATTTGTTAGTTGTTGGAAGCTCAATAGATGTCCACATTTGTATTTTTTTCTGAGTAAGCCTGGGACCTTTCCACTGTACCCTTCTGTCATGGATCTTCTCAGGGGGACATTTGCCCAGGACCTCTGTGGCCTTGTCTGTGCCTTCAAGTGACCCTGAAAGCCAGCTCAGGCATGGTTTCTAAGGTAGGGGAAAGGAGTCCTTTCAACTCTAAGACCCTGGATTTTTGATTCCTGATTTTCTGTGGCCCTAAATCAAGAAACTTTGGTCCAGTTTACCTCTCCATTGGGAAACATATACCCCAAAGTTCCAAGCAGCAATAAAGGTGTTTCCTGGGCAATGGCCACCAAGTTCTCTAACCCATCCAAGGAAGTAAGCAGTCCCTCTTTCCTCAATTCAGCTTATACAATGTTGAACACCCCCCAGATTACACAATTATTTCACTTCCATTCTGCACAGTCATGGATCCCCAAAGCTGCTCAGCTGGTTTTTCCCTTCAGACTGAGTCCCAGTCACTGAACATGCTGCTTATTCAAACTGCCCTATCTATTTTCAAGCTTCTGTTCTTCACTTTGCCTCAGTGTCAAGAAAACTATTTAAATCTCTGATGCTGGTGGTCTTGTCTAGTCCCACATGGAGGCAGCTCTTAAGAGCAGAGACCAGCAGGAAAACTATTAACTCTTCTTTCCCACTGTACTAATTTGATTAGGGAACTGAGGCATGAAACATGATTACAGCAGGAACACAGTTAATATAGAAATACTGTGATAGAATCTATAGTCTATTACATCTTTGGACTATGAACCCAAAACCCAAACTAAGAATAAGGCTTGGTATGCAAAATAAGAATGACTGAGTTTTTATAAAAGAAGAATTTCCCATATTTGTCCCTTTTATAATATTTTTTACTGGATTGGCAAGTCAACTGTCTTTGCCAGTCACTCAAGCACATTTAATCTTACAAATGCTGAAATTTTTCATTGAATATATACAATATGTTCTCACTTAGCATCAAATTTTCACATTAGAAAGTAGGTATCAAGAGAACTTTTATGTGCCACTTTAAGATATCAGACTTGAAGTGATCGTATAATTAAAAGTCTATTTTCTAAGTAAATTTAACTCCAAGGGCAGATGTACAAACAAAATCCCCCTTGTATAATTTCTCAAAAGATTTTATCCAGCAGGGGAGATATGCTTAGGGAGATCCAACATGGATTCATTAGAGGCAGGTCCTGTCAAACCAACCTGGTTGCCTTCTATGACCAAGTCACAAAATCCTTAGATGCAGGGGTAGCAGTGGACATAGTCTTTCTGGACTTTAGGAAGGCCTTCGACACTGTCTCTCACACCATTCTCATTAAAAAACTAGGGGACTGTGGTGTCGACACCTACACAGTCAAATGAGTCACTAACTGGCTGGAAGGCTGCACCCAGAGAGTGGTTCTGGACGGGTCATTTTTGACCTGGAGGGATGTGGGCAGTGGGGTTCCACAGGGCTTGGTCCTTGGGTCCACACTGTTCAACATCTTCATCAGTGACTTGGACGAAGGGGTGAAAAGCACCCTGTTCAAATTCGCAGATAACACTAAGATGTGGGGGGAAGTGGGCATGCTACAAGGGAGGAATAGGCTTCAATCAGACCTAGACAGGTTACAAGGGTGGGCAGATGAGAACAGGATGGGTTTCAACACTGACAAGTGCAAAGTGATGCACCTGGAGAAGAAGAACCAGCAGCATACCTGCAGGCTGGGGAACTCCCTTCTCATCAGTGCAGAGGCAAAAAGGGATCTTGGAATTGCTATTGATGCCAAGATGAATATGGGCCGGCAGTGTGGGGATGCAGTCAGGAAGGCCAACCATACCTTGTCATGCATCCACAGATGCATCTTGAGCAGAACCAAGGAGGTGATCCTCCCCCTCTATGCAACACTGGTTCGGCCACAGTTGGAGTACTGCGTCCAGTTCTGGGCACTGCTCTTCAGGAGGGATGTGGACAACATGGAGAGGGTCCAGAGGAGGAACACTTGCATGATCAGGGGGCAGCAGGGCAGGCCCTACGTGTCACAGGGGCACTCTGGTGCCATGTTGCTATGAGTGTTGGTCGCCACGGCAACCGCAGTGGGTCATCTGACCAGAAGGGGGCTGGGCCTGGCCTTTGTAAACAGCCCAGGCTGAAGCCTGGCTGGCAGTTCCCCTCTGGCAGCCTGAGGAGTAGCAACTTTGCTGCGGAGCAGAGCACGGCCCAGCCGTCTGACTGACTGAGAGTCTATGTGATGAGACGGGGGAGAGAACCCTGACAGGAATGTACGTTATAGCCGAGGGGCTTAGTTTTGTGTTACAGCCGGTTGGCTTATAGCTTTGGGTTTCCTGTTTGGTTGTTTGTGTAAAACTGGAGGACCAGGTGAGGCTGTAGGGGTGGAGGAGGCCTCATTAGGAGCTCCCCAGTAAAGTGGAGTGCTCTCAGCCCTGGAAAGGGTGCTGCACTTTGGGGGTGTCCCAACCCAGAGAGATAGTGTTGGGAAAGCTCAGTAGGGTTCCACAGTGGTGGAGGCCCCGGTGCCAGCTGGGCACCGTAGTTTAGGGGTGCAATACCCCAACCCTGAGAAGGGGAACAGATGATTTTGGAAGGGCCAGGCACGGCTAAGGCCACCTGAGCCCCAGTTGCTAAGAGCACTAGTGTGGGCACCAGCCAGACGCCCGGAGGGTGTTCATGTTAGGACCCAGGGGGCATATGTGAAGCAAAACCCAGGGTGAGGTGCTGTTATAAAGACAAGCCCAGTAAGGGCGAGTGCGTGGTCAGAAAGCCCGGGGAGGGCGAGTGCACGGAGAGACAGGACCCGGGGGGGCACCGTCTGTATGCAGAGGAGCCCCAGGAAGGGGCAAGCATATTGAGCGGGCCTACGAGGAACAGACATATTGAGCAGGCCTGAGAGGGCTAACAAGCAGGGCACCAGTCAGGGTGCAGAGAGCAGAGGGGCGCCGGTTGCGTGACAAGCCTGGGGCGCCAGTCAGGGCGCCGGTTTCATGACAAGCCCAGGGTGCCAGTCAGGGCGCAGCCAGCAGAGGGGCACCGGTTGCATGACAAGCCCGGGGGCACCAGTCAGGGCGCAGGAAGGAAACTGACCAGATAACGTCCGTTGCATCAGTAGGCTTGAAGCATGCTACAGGGGAGGTTGGAGGCACGCATAGCCCATAAGGCTGGGGTGCACCTGTCACTCCATATAGAACAGGGTACAGGATTAACATAGCACCGTGTCCAAGGGGACAAAGGGCAGCCTCCTTTATAAAATTTAGACAACATCAAAGAGGTGGCGGGTGAGAAAAAGGGTGCTGAATCGCCTACTTGGCATGGTAGGGGGCGCTGGGGAGATCACGGCCATTCCTAGGTCCCTGCACCATGACACTACAAGGAAAGGCTAGGGGACCTGAACCTGTTCAGCCTCCAAAAGAGAAGGCCATTTACAAACTAGTTGGGGGGGACCAGCAAGCATTTGGGGAATCCCTGTTCCCCCAAGCACTAGCAGGAGTGACAAGAAATAATAGTCACAAGCTGGCAGTGGGTAGTTTTAGGTTAGATATCAGGAGGCGCTACTTCACTGTCAGGATGGCTAGGATCTGGAACCAACTTCCAAGAGAAGTTGTGCTGACTTCTACCCTGGGGGTCTTTAAGAGGAGGCTAGATGTACACCTTGCTGGGGTCATTTGACCCCAGTTCTCTTTCCTGCCATGACAGGGGGTTAGACTTGATGATCTGCTCAGGTCCGTTCTGACCCTACAAATTATGAAACTATGAAAATATAAAAAAGTTTTGGAACTAAAGTTTATAGGAATAAGGCTTAACTCTGGTGTTTACATATTCAATGAAAGTATTAAGTTGCCAGAATATCTCATAATGTCTAATACCTCATAGAAAAAAACAAAAAAGATTCTCATTAAAACCAATTCTGATTGTTTGTACATTTATGTTCATCTTTTTCTCTTTCATACCCTTTGACTTAATTTTGAGAAAAGTTCAGGTTTTTTAATTTATTTTCATTCCGCATTTGGATGACACCGATTTTCATTTTTATTCTACTTTTTCTCAGAAAAGTGGGGAGACCATCATACAGTAATCAGTAATGGAGCTGTTATGGGATGTGGGAAACTTCGACTCTGGTCTTTCACTGAATCAGGTAAAACAGAGATTTCAAAGTGGAGTTCTCACATTCGAAAGGTGTGCCCTTGACAGATTTTAGGTTGGGTCTCATTTCTTTGGTTTTTACTAGAAATGTCATCCTGAACCCAATTAAATAAAAAGTCATTTTGCCACCTCCTCCCCTAAATTAAAAATGACTCTAAGCAGATCTTGCTCATAACTAATTTTTACGACATTCTTTGACTGCAACATTGAAAATGAGACAGTTTGTAAGACAGGACTCCTTAATCTGTGCCTCTCATTGAGAATTTCAAACAAATTTTAACCATCACAAAACCATATTCACTACCTGATCTTGTTAGACAAAATTAGAGATTGGGCTTTGTTCATTTTTAGGTGAATGTAAATTAAATTCTCTCCCAAAGTCTTACATTTGTGTGGTATACCATATTCACTCAAATATAAAACAAGGACCCCCCCCATCAGCATGTGGGAAAAAGCTCCTGATCTTATATTTGCATATCAACAATCCTCCCCCTCATTAAATACATAGTCTATCATTAAACTGCTGTTAGAAGCAGCATGTGCTTGGTCATTGAAACCAACTATGAAGCTGGTTGAATGCAGTCTGTACTGATTATGGCCATAAGACAACTGGCCCACACTGGGCGAACATACTGATAGGAACCCTTTTTTTGGCTCTTAAAAAAAATGGGCAAGTGTTTCCTCCAAAGGGAACTGGCACTGGGCCTAGAGGTACTGTAATACCAGGCTGACACCAGGAGGCCCAGAGCCAGCCCTGACACCCTCCCCTTGGTGATATAGTAGTGCTTGATCTTAGCCAAAAGGCTAAGACGCTGATAGGAGACATTTGGCGGGGGGGGCTTAAAAAAAAAAAAGCAGGCAGGTGTTAATTCATGTTTATCAATCATTTTACACTATAATGTAATTACATATGTGATATAGTGTAAATTTATATATATAAATGTATGTGTGTGTGTATATGTGTGTGTGTATATGTGCATGTATGTATACATGTATATGCATGTGCGTGTGTGTGTATGTGTGTGTATAGAGAGAGTATATAGCATATAGTGTGTGTGTGTGTGTGTGTGTGTGTGTCATATATATATATATAGAGAGAGAGAGAGAGCTAGAGAAGATGTAATGATATACATGTAATTAAATCTAAGAGAAGTATTTGGATTTCTCTTCAGAGGCAGGGTAGATTTCCCATAAATGTTTATAAATATTCATCCAGCAAATATACTGGAGAAGTTTGTGAGTTCCTAATAAGAAAGTCAATCAGTCAATGTCCCTCTTAACAACCTGTTCAGAGTTCCTATTGTTCTCATAAGAAACTAAGGTCCTATGGGCTTTCATCAACAGCATATTCAGCCACTGAGACCACATATTTCACTTGCTAATACTCTAAAGAATCAGGCATATCATTACTATTTTTATATGAGATGTCTATCCTCTCTGTTGTCTGTCTTTTTAACTTAGTTTTGAACCATTTATATATGCTTAGCATGAAAGAATGTCGTTTAGAACAATCTTAGGTATAGGTAGGTAAGTATAAATCAGGAACTTAAATATCAAGTATTTGATTTTGTACTGATATTTTATTTTTAAAGTTGTTGGTTATTTTTTTAAGTGCTTATACATGTCATCTTAATTTAACAGTGTGGAACGGTTCTTCACTGTTATTATAACCATCTTCTTTCAAGCTTTAGAAATATAGAGGATACCCAAGGATATCCTTGAAAAAAATTGTTCAGGAATAAAGCTTCGGAACAGAAGGAGCAATATTCCCTTCCTCTTCCACAGCTGCTTTATTTAAAATGCTGGTTATTTTTTGTTGTTTTTTTCTTTTCTCCTGCTAATGACTTTTAAACTTTGAAATGTTTGTAGGGATGAGATAGCAAGGGAGACTTCAGGGTGATTTTTTGTGGAATTATAATTAAGTTCTTTCTCAAACCAAGTTATAGAGAAGGAAGTGCTTAAAGAATCCATTTCTAAGGACTTGGAGGAAAAGATGGTGATTAGGAACAGTAAACATGGAACCCCATCTGAGTAGGCAGGTCAGCTGCTGTTGATTAACCCGGGGTTCTTGACTGTTCCAGGCTGGGACCAGGGCCTGTGTGGCCAAAGGGTAAGCACACCTACAATGAGGTGCAGGTCAGGGATGCAGACCTATCTGGCACCCTGACTGGCCTGGAGGCGGGGCCAGAGCCTAAGAGAGCCTGAAAGTCCCTTTGATAGGGAGGGGGCATAAATGGGTGAGGGGCATGAAAGAGAATGCATGTTCAATCAGCATACAAGTTGTTATGAAGGAGGCTGAAATACAGCCTCTAGATGGAAGAGATCCTATGACGTGGTCAGAGTAAGTTGGGCTAGTGATTGAGAATAGGCAGGAGATGGAGGCTGCAATAGTGTGATGGACTGAGTATTCTAGGGAGATAACCTAGAAGGCCACAGGGGTGAAGAAAGACCAGGGCAGGTCGGCCTGCATTGATCCTGGAGGATGACCTAAAACTACATCCTGCTGGAGACGATGCTGTGATGGAGCTGCCAGTGATGGGGAGGTCCTCAGGAAATGCCACACTAGTGCCTCCCTAGTGAATGACAAGTATGGGGCACTGGAAATCCTCAGCCCTCGCTGCCTTGTGGGGGACCCTGTGGAGGGGAAAGGCTAAGGGAGCATACCCTGACAGAAAAGCAAAAGGCTTAGGCAACAACATGGATGCCAGGAGAGCCCAAGGCCTGAACGAGTGAGGCCTAGTGGAAGGCCCAAAGGAGAGTGGGGTTTCATAGATTTCATAGACTTTAGGGCTGGAAGGGACCTCAGAAGATCATCGAGTCCAGCCCACTGCCCCAGGGGCACGAAGTCAGCAGGGATCATTGGATCCCAGCAAGATAGGCATCCAGATGTCTTTTGAAGGCATTCCGAGTAGGTGCTTGGACCACCACTGGCGGCAATCTATTCCAAACCTTGGGGGCTTGGACAGTAAAGAAGTTCTTCCTTATGTAGAGCCTCAAATGGTCATGGAGGAGTTTGTGACCATTCAACCTTGTCATCCCTTGGAGCACTCTGGTGAACAGACGATCCCCCAGATCCTGGTAAGCACCTCTGATTAACTTATTGCTAGTAAAGCAAGCAAACATTTTGCTTGCTTTACTAGCAGCAGTATCACATTGTAGGCTTATATTCATCTTGTGGTCAATCATGACCCCGAAGTCCCTTTCACCTGTAGTGCTAGCCAATGTAGCCCTGCTGAGCCTATAAGGATGCTACAGGTTTTTCTTCCGAAGCTAAAAGTTTTTCTTCCAAAGCTAAGGGTTTTTCTTCCCAGACCTGTTGATGTATCAGGTTCCAGTAAATCAACAGATGTGTGAGGCCTGAGCGGGCCATGGGCCGAAAGTGGGGTCCAGGCATGTTGACAGACACCTGAGGCCTAAGAGGCATAAGCCCCGCCTGCCCTAGTGAGGAGGCAGAATAGTGACCCCAGAGAGGGGTAGAGTGAGAAGGGGTAGGAGCCTAATTTGAGGCAGGAAGCCCAGAGTGTATGCATGAGTAGAGACCCCAGTGATGAGGCATGAGGCCAAGGTAAGTCTTCAGATGCCTGAGGCCAAGTTTGGGCCAGAGGTTGAATGAAGCCCAGCAACAGGGCCGAGGGGAGTAATAGTGGAAGTGATCTTTGGATGCCATCTGCGAGGCATGGGACATGGCAAAGGGAGGTCAGAGACAAGTATAAGAGCCTAGTCATGGGGGCATTAAATGGAAAACCTCCCATATTTTACATCCAATTTTAATATATCAAAGCATGGTGGGCATATCAGGACGGACTGTACTAGACAGGTGGGTGGACCAGTACTGTGATGGTCCCTGGGATGGCCCCCTGTCACATCATGCCTGACTCCTGGCTACCTTCTATAATGAGATGACTGGTCCTATCAATGAGAAGAGAGCAACGGATGGATGTGATATATCTTGTCTTCACTAAGACTTTTGATGTGGTCTCTCACAACATTCTTACAAGCAAGCTAAGGAAGTACAGGTTGAATGACTGGATTGTAAGGAGGATAAAAAACTGGCTGGATCATTGGGTCAGAGGGTAGTAATGAACGGCTTGATGTCTAGTTGGCAGCCAGTATCCAATGGAGTGCCCCAGTGGTAAATCCCAGGGCCAGTTTTGTTTAATATATTCATCAGTAATCTGGAAGATGGGATGCAGAGCACCCTCAGCAAGTCTGCAGATGACACCAAGCTGCGGGGAGTAGTAGATACACTGGAGGGTAGGGCTAGAATTCAGAGTGACCTGGACAAATTGGAGAACTGAATCAAAATAAAATTCATGGGGCATGTCCAGATGAGTACACACACGCCTCAGGAGGCATGCTGCAAACAGAAAAAAGGTTCCTCATGCTGCATATTTGCAGCACAGGCTCAAAATTTGATACCTTGATACCCAGATATCAAAAAATACCCTGGGTAAAAAAAGCAGGACAGTTAACTGGGAATCTGGTCCTCCAGGAAGATGCTCTGATTTCTGACCCGAGTGTTTCTGTGTGCTTCTGCTGCCCCAGCACATGGGCCACAAACCCTTAGCATACTGGGGCAAGCAGAAGCGTGACAAGGATTGGGACCCAGGTGCTGTCAGGGATAAGTAGAGACTGTGTGTGGGGGAGGGGGGTTAAGGGTGTGTGGGAACTGTGAGGGGGCATTATGTGTGGGTGGAGGGAGTCTGGTTGGGGGGCATGGGTTCCCCAAAGGGTACATAACCCTCCCCTCCAGAGCAGCAGTGGCTTTGGGGTGCCCAGGGCCCACTGCTGTTGAAGCTCCCCTGTGGCGTGATATTGAGATTTGCCTATCATAGATTTTGCAGTTTTTAAATAGGGATCACCAGAATTTCTGTTAGTAAGGCAGGTGGCAGGACCAAGGCAGAGGATCCTGCTCAGCGCTGGCACCTGGGACCCATCTGGAGGTGGCTAACTTTCTGGCCAGTTGGGGCCAGGAGGACATGCTTTGGTAGTTCAAAGCAGGCCACCGCATTGGGAACATCTTCTGGGCAATAGCTACCCAGAATAGCAGGGCGGCAGCACACGTGGCAGTAGGGCTGCACAAAGGCCAACTGTGTATCCACAGCCTGCTGGCAGCTGGCCCAGAGGTGCAGGTGCTTGTGCTGTGGCTGTACAGTTCCCATCCGGGTCTGGCAGGTGCATAGCCTTGGGGCCACATTCTGTTACAGGTGGCAGCAGGTCATAGCCAGGCAGCATCCCCCATTGCCAGACTGCTGCAGTGGGTACAGGGTGCAGGGAATTTAGCATTCCAGCTGGCACAAGGGGTAGTGTCCCCAGATACCAAATGGCCAGACCTCAGAAGTTCCTGAGGACAAGTAGCCCTGAGCTGCTCACCAGGGCAGGTTTTTATACTTCTGGAGCTGAGCTGGGCAAGGTTATTTTGCCCCAAGTAGCACAACTTGCCCCACACTGAAGTCCATGTCCAGGCACAAGCACCGAGGGAAAAATCCCAGATTAAATTTGTGTCACTGCTATTTGAGCTGCTTCAAGTGCATGTGTCTGCATGTGTGGACGCACCTATAAGGTTCACTAAGCAGAAGTGCAAAATCCTGCATTTTGGGCAGAACAATCCCATGCACAGTTTCAGGCTGGGGACTAACTGGCTAAGCAGCAGCTCTGCACATAAGGACCTAACAGTTGCAGTTCATATCTCCAGAAAGTGCCTCATTAATAGTGGGTACTCATCTCAGAGTTGCATGGGCTACTATCCACATACTTTACCTAATGTTGTAAATCGTGAAATGCTTCAGGGAATGTGGTACACATAGATTTTTACAGTCTGGATCACTTTAATAGACAGTGTTAGATTAATAATATCCTCTTCCACTAGGAGATACCCACTTTATCTTTTCCCAATTGCATAAGGTTCTTATTGCAACTATGGCAATTTCTGTTGTGGAATAGTCACAGTCTAGAAGCATGCATGGTTTTAACTGTTTTAAATATTGTATGAGGTACTTACATTTGTCCTAAAGTTTTCTCCCTTAAAACAGTGAGGAGAATTCACTACTGGAATAATTTACAAGTAATAGTGGTGGCTTTTTTTCATTATTGAAAACTTGTAAATCAAGGTAAGATTTTTTTTTTTTTAAGGAGATATATCCTAGTTCAGCAATGGCTATTGAACTTGAAGCATTAATAAATTCAGGGGAGTGCCAGCAGCTGTGCTGTATAGGAAGTTAGTGGTCAAGAATGTCTTTCTCTCTACTTTTATTCTGTTCCTCTCTTCTGGTCTTATAAGATACACTAATATTTTTTCAGGCCATTGCTGTAAGTAATATTTATCCTGCAAATGAAGAAAATAAGATCCTAGAAAAAAATCACTTGAAATGTCATACCTCCAGAGGAAAAAAAATGATAAACTGAAGAAGGAGGGAATCAATTTCCTATAGCTTATTCTTTTACTTGAGGAAAGGAAAAATATTCTTTAAAAAGGAGAAACTTTCACTTCTGCTATAATTAACATGAGTTGGAGGTTTTCCCACAAACTTTTTTTTTTTCAATTTTTTTTCTTATTTGGGTTAGTAGCTGGTTAACTTGCTACAGCTATGCTAAGAGCTGATGGGTTGTTAATTAGTAAACCATGTGTACTGTCTTTCACTTATCTTAAAATTTATGAGAAAACATTGATGGAAGCATATGTTAGGAATTTGGTATAGCATGAATCCTGTTTTGCAGATGGATTTTTGTTTGGACCACTAAAAATCATGTACATATATAAAATTCAAGCTGGAAACCTGAGAATAAATGTCTTTTGAGTTTGATGCTTCCTGCCTTTGTCTTTGTTAGGGTGCTTCAAACATCCATTCTTTTTCTAAGTCCCATACCAAACACAACTCATTAAGACTATAAAAATTAACCATTATAATTTTCCTTTAGAACTATGCCAAGCTCAGGGGACACTTTAATCTGAGTTTTTTTCCTTTTGATATTGAGTTGAAATGTAGACTATAGTCAAATTTTAGGTGCAAGAAAATGTAAAAATATGACCAATATGTTCATGAGCCTTGTGGAGAGGAGACTACATCCTGCATGCTTATGTGTGCTGTCAGTGAAAATTACATTTGCTGAGGCATTTAAAAGGTACAGGAGAAATTATAGGAGAAACAGATGGAAACCCTTGAACACATTTCTGAGCTCTGGTGATTTCCAGAAACCCAAAGGCAATATTGGACAAAGGTACTCTTTGACATAACTCTGCCCAGACTGCTGTGGATATTGTGGGTGACTGCCACCTAGTCGAGGGGAGCATGTGCCCCCCCAGCAACCATTCAGTGACTGGGGGGGTCCCCCCATGGTCAGTCTTACTGACTGCGGGGCAGAGTCCCGCCGTGACCAATCACACTGACTGAGAAGCAGCCGCAGAGCTCCTTGAAGTGGCTGTGGCACTTCATCCAGTACTCCCACTCCCCAGCTGGCACTCGGGTGGGGGGGGCAGTGTTTCTGCCTGTCGCCCCTGCCCATTGCCTAAATGGGGGGGTGTGGCCTGATCAGCTACTTTAGTGCTACCTTGGAGTTGGAACAGTCATACCTTCAACTTGAGTGACACATCTGTGGGGAGTGGCTACACTTTAATAGAACAGGAGCTGGGTTGTACCGATCAAGAGATAATTCTGCTCTGGAGTGGCATAACTTTAAGCTCCATAACAAATACTTTAAATCACTTTAAGGTGTTACTATGTGGACGGTCCATGGGTTAAGAGCTTCAGGAACTGTTTAAAATCACAATGCAGCAAGGCCCTTAGTCTAGAAACCTTCTCTGACTTTCTCCTACCTGCACAGCTGTGATTTGCATCTAAAGGCATGGTGAGCAGGGAGGTCCCTTCCAGTCCTACTTCTCTATGATTATTTATGCTTCACCTGTCCCTTGCCCACTGCAGTAGCAATGTTCTAGACTGAGGGGAGGGAGGGAAGGAGGCAGTGAGGTGCCTTGAGAACAAACCTGAGAGCCTGAGGGAGGTGCTTTATGGGGAGGTTGCCGCCTGCCCAGAGCATACATGCACCAGGCTTGCACGCACGTCCCAGTGCATCTCCCAGCCACACACATTCCTCAGGCTGTTCCCAGTCCCCAGGCACCTGAGGGGGGCACAACTTCTCCCCACATTTCCCCTGCCCTCTCCACACTCCCTTTCCCTCATCTCTGCTCCACAATCCACCCTGCCCTGCCCCTTCTTCCTTGGTGCCCCTGGGCCTGGTGGGGGAAGCCCAGCAGTACATGTGGTAAGTAGACAGACATCTCTGGGTCCTAGGGCAGGGAGAGGCCCAGGCAGCTTCCCCGGGAAGTTGGCAGCAGCAACAGTGGATGCAGCAAGCTTCCCCCAAGTTGGCTTCACTCTGCAGCTGGGAGCAGAGTCTGCCGGCAGCCAGGGCCTGTGTCTACATAGGCAGTGGCAAGGCTCTATGCCCTCATCCTGGACACCTGCAGCCACCCCACCATGGAGCAGTGGGTTTCCCAGTGGAAGGCTGCCCCCATCCAACAACAGCAACTACCACTCTCACCCTCCTGCATGCGGATCAGGTGCATGGAACAGGGCATAGCTAGAACCACAGGGCTGGAGCTTAGGTCTTGCCAGAGCCAGGTCTGGGGGCTGTCTGGGGTTGGCCATGCTTCCCTCCACTCCCCAGGGTTTGGCAGGGGGGGAAGGGCATGGGATCCAGCAGTGGTCGCCTGCCCAGACAGGCTCAGTGCTGGCGGGGAAAGGTGCCCCAGGCTACTGTTCCTTAACCAGGGGACTGGAGGCTTGGGGAGATAAAAGTTGTGGCTCCAATCCCTGGGCTGCTCCACTAAACAATGGGACCCCACAGAACAGGAGAGTGGGGGAGGGACAACTGCATGCTGGGATGCTGGAGGACTTTAATTTGAGCAGCACATCTGTGGCAAGTTGCCACACATTAATGGAACAGAAGCTGGGTTGTGCAGATCAGAGATAATCCTACCCTGTAGTGGAATAACTTTGAGCCCCATGAGGAGTGTGTTAAGCCACTTAAAGGTATTAATGTGTGGACAATCCAGGGGTTAAGAGCTCCAGGATTCACCCAATATTAATGTATAACAAGGCCCTGAGAGAGAGGACTGTTTTGTGAGCAGAGGAAAGTTAAATGCAAGGAGTGAGCCAGCAGCTACAAAAGATTTGTGGGGATTTGCAAAGAATTGCATTGTTGCTAGCAGATTTCTCAAAAGGAAAGCTTCAAAACAACCATTTCATTTAAATTTGCTGCAGCACTATTTGCTGTTCTGAATGTTAGCCATCAGTTCAAATTTCCTCAGGTGCCACATACCTATTTGACACTTTTTAGAGTGTCAGCTACATCAACTGACTGGATCACATGTTAGTATTCTGGCTGTCTTAATGATACGTGTGGAGATTGGGTTTTTACCTAATGTGTTGCCTAGGAGAATGTGTGTTTAAGCATTACTTTAGTCATCATAAGTTATTTTAACAACCAGCTATTACAATTTTATATAGTATTGAGTTGCAGTGGTACAGAGCTGAGATGCATCAGTGATCCCTCCTTCAGTTTCAGCGAAAGCAGTTCTTTCAAATAATAAGACTACAGATGTGCTTCTCTAGGTGGAACCCTGCTGTTGGCCCCACTTTTAGCCTGGCTCACTGGGCAACAGGCCAACCTTTGCCACCTATACTTGCCCCAAAACATTTGAAATGGATTTCACACCTGTTTGGGAATTCTCTTCAGTAGGATTTTACACTATACTGATAAGAACAATAATAGGAAATAACTTATTGAAAACACAGTGTGATTTTTTTTTAAATCTAAATGAACATGATGAGCAGGGAGAAGTTAACATTAATAATGTCAAAATTCTTATTATATTAACTAAGCCTTCCCTTTCAGTCCATTTTCCCCTGCTATCTCTGCATACAGACCATGTCTGTATCTCCTTTAAGGCTTACTTCTTTAATTCTCAGAAGCTCTTTGTCTGAAGGACCTGATATAGAAGGAGAACTGTCCAGCTGGAGGGTTTTTTTTCCCCTATCTACCACTTAGCCATAAACTTGCCAGACCTCAATTCCACACTCCAGGACATAAGCTTCAAAAGATTTACTTTATTTGTTTAGCCAGCACAGTAACTGGCAAATCCACAGAGACATCTGTATTAATTTTTTTTATGAATAGAAGATATAATTCCTAAATTTGTCTTATGGATTCATTCAGGTTGTATTAACAGTATGATAATATTCAATATAATAAAATCACAGTAATATTTCATGAGATCGGACTCTTAAAGGAG
>NW_017728950.1:4256168-4262292 GCF_001723895.1 Crocodylus porosus | reverse complement strand
TTGTTTAGCCAGCACAGTAACTGGCAAATCCACAGAGACATCTGTATTAATTTTTTTTATGCCGATCTGATATAATTCCTAAATTTGTCTTATGGATTCATTCAGGTTGTATTAACAGTATGATAATATTCAATATAATAAAATCACAGTAATATTTCATGTAAATCTACTCTTAAAGGAGATCCAAACAATTCCTGTGATATCAATAACCAGCTTTTGTCTTGTTAAAATGGTACTCTTTATACATAGACATATTTATATATGTATGCAGATATGTATGTGTGTGTGTGTGTAATGCATATGTGTGTAAAAGGTATACATAAATATATGTATATAGGTGTAAATGTGTGTATGTATACACACACACACACACACACTCTTAGAAAAAGTTTGTATGATATTTATGCATGCAATACACCAAGCAAAATGTTTGAAAATTATTTTTCCACATGGAAAAGTCTGGCAGGATGTATAAAATGCAGGTCTTACAGTTCAACAGTCAGCAGTCGGTTTGTATTGCAGTCTCTGAATCTCTGTGCTATGAAGGTGAACTCTGTGGAACTCAGGATGCTAGAAGCTTTAAAAGAAGGGAAAAAAGAGCGAGTGTGAGTCGGTGAATAATTCAAAATCATGTCTTTCAAACCTCTTCTCTGTGAAGCTTGAATATCTGTTTTATAAATGACAATATGGTCAAAAAGTTCAGTTTTCTCTTTCAAGATCTTTCTTTTTTTTAAACATCTTTGCTAAATAAGTGACATTACTTTTTTTGTTTTATGTTATTACCAGCAAGAAGTAATAATAAAAAGTAGTTGAAGAAGGTTGGTTATCTTGGGTGCTGAGGAAATGATGAGAAATAGAGGTTTTGTTGAATAAATCATATAATGAACCTAGAAATTTATTGCCTTTGTTCACACACTTTGTAATATGAATTCAGCAATTGTTAATAATATTACAGTTCTGGTACTAGTTTTACTAGCAACAGTCAGGAAGAAAAATATCCAAGAGAGCTCTGAAGAACCAAGAGATATTATACCTAGCACTGGATAAGTGTTTTTTTTTCCTCTCCTATTAAACTGTTAGGGGATATTTAAAAGAACCCCCCTCCCCCCAATTGATACAAAAGAGTTGAAATCTTAGCTGTGAACAAAAATCCAAAAATTAGTTCAAGTTAATGAAAATACTTTGCTGATATTCATACGTTATGTTTTTATGATAATTTAGGTTCAATTTCAAAATAAAAAGGTACCTTCATATTTGAAGGAAGTATTTTTTTAATTGAAAAAAAGTTTTAGTAACTCTACATTTGAAGAAAAAAATTAATTAAACCTATCCTTTCCCATGTAAAGTTTCAGTTCTGATGCCTAGGATTTTCTGATTGGAGAAAAAAAAAATCACTGTAAGATTCCTGGCAGGTTTTAGTTGCAGCGGACATAAAATGACCCTGTAACAAACCTCAGAAGATGAAAGAGTAAGCATGAGTTTGGAATTATTGAAATGTTCAAGAACATTTCTTTCCTGGGGATGTATGGTAGATTTTTTTAGCAGATTTCACAATTTACTAATTACCAAAATGTGTGTTCATTAACTCACCAAAGCATTAAACCAATTATCAATATTATTTAGAATAATATCACATAATACAGTAGTTGGAAGAAACAACTGTAAGCTGCACAGTAAATATGGCAAAAAAGTAAATTGATATTCTTTTCTTCTACTAGTTATTTTAAATAATCTCAAAGCTGATACCAGTTCTCTCTTTCAAATGAACTTCCAAATCCATGAGCCACTTTCTGGGATAGGGACAGGCAATTATTTTGGCCAGTGGGTTGCCTGCTGAGTTTTGGAGAGTTGTAGAGGGCCACATGGGTAGTCCCACTGTTTGACGGTTGCCCTGCCTCCCAGTCATGATATTTGAACCAGAAGTCCTGCCCCCAACCCCTGACCTTTGCCACTGGAAGTCTCTCCCCTTCCCCTGGAAATACTCCTTTTGAGAGGAAGGGTGCTGCAATCTTGAAACCAGAAACCCCCCCCCAAATAATATACAAAAAAAAAATCTACTATAAAATATTTTAATGTTTAAAAAATATATATTTTTGTACTGATTTATGTGTTTCTGAAGTGTATCTAGAGGTGACTGCATAATAGGTCAATGTATAATATCTCAATGGCCCTACTTCCTGCATCCACCGCTGCTCTCTGAGCTCCTCCCCACCATACACACCATTGCTGCTTCCCTCTGCCCTCCTTCCTGCTGCTTTCTACTTGGCCTCCAGCCCAACCCTGCCCAGCAAGCACCATTGGGCTCCTAACTTGTGTGGTTCCTCCCCTGCCTCCATTCAATCTCATTGTACCTTCCACTCAGATGGAGGGAGGTGAGGAGCAGTTACAGGGTCAAGAGTCTATCTTGCACATCAGGCAAAGAAGCATGCCTGTTTGCACATCCTGTTTGCATGTCCTTGGTCATGTGACTCCCTGAGCGGCTGGGTGAAGTAGGAGCTGGGGTGGGGTGAGACCCTCCTCGGCTCCTGTCAGCTGCCTCCCTGTAGCTGTGCTACTCCTCTCCCACCACGGGCCCCACTTATCTCCAGCTGTGCTGTGGGTTAGATGGGGGTCTGCTGCAGCTACTGGGGGTTGCTGGGGGTCTTTGGGGTGTGGGGACATGATGGGCTTTAAGCCATGCATCCCTCACTGCTCCCAGACCCTAACTGCAGCCTTTTTCCATGGGCAGGCTGTCTTAAACTGTGCGCATGTGCAGAGGGCCAGCTTCTTGTCCCTCTCCCCTCCTCTCTCTACCTGGGGGTCTGGGCCAAGTAGGAGCCAGGGCAGAGCAAGACCCTCCTCAGCTCTTTTCAGCTGCCTCCCTGCAGCTGTGCTACTCCCCTTCCACCACAGGCCCCGCTTACTTCTGGCTCTGCTGGGGGTCAGATGGGGGTCTGCTGTGGCTGCTGGGGGTCACTGGGGGTCTTTGGGGTGTGGGGGCACAATGGGCTTTCCACCTGTGTGTCTCTCACCACTCCCAGACCCTGTGATTGTGCCTGCTCCTGGTCTGATATTCTTGCTCAGTGTGCAGATTCCTTCTACTCTACATGGGCATTTGTAAAATTGCTGCTTTTGATTAAGTGCTGTGCTGTTTGTTGGACATCACATTCACAGTGAGGGCTGTCCAAGATGTTCATCTTTTGAAGTGTTGTTTTGACACATCTGTATCCATTGGTCTGTTTAGGTTGACCCACACTTCTCTGTCAAGGTTGTACACAATTGGTGACATGTTTGGTTTTGGTATAAAAGCTGTAGGAATACATCTAGACTGTCTCAGTGGTTGGCACACTCTGTTACTGTCCATAGGCTTGGTTCAGTATCCCCAATCTCTTCCAGGAGGGTGTGGGCTTCATTTATAAATGGGTTACAACTTTTTAGCTTCTTAAGCTTCCTTCTTCACCTTAAGTTCAGTGCTTCAGTTGACAGCTGATGGAACAGGTGATTTTCATCATCTCTTGCCTCTATTGCTAGTAATGATGTTAAGGTCTTTCTTCTTATATCACTCAATCTAATGCCCAAGAGTACAAGGAGTACATCTGTGCGTGTAGGCTGTGCAGCCTACACACAGATTTTTGGAAGCCTGTTACTTTCTAGACATTTATACATGAATTTCTGAAGCCATCTTTTCATTGTGATTTTGAGCTTGGTAATAAATTCGGGAAATATCTTACCTGGTCCAGCAGCCTTGCCAATCTCGATCACTTTAATAGCTGTGTTGAACTTGTCAGAGATGGGGGCAGTTAAATTAAGGTTGCTGTAGGATGATTTAATCTGTTCATGAGCCAGGTGTTCAATCATGTCTGTGTACTGCTTGCTTGGATTACTGAGCTTGCTGTTATTGTACAGTATTTTCATGATGGAGTTTTCTGACCTAGGGCAATGTTGTTTTTTGGTGCTTTTGCCTGTAAGGATGTTAATGGTGACCCACGCTTGTCTGCTCAAGTGGGTCATGTCCATTGCTTCTAAGACATCTCTCCTTTTTGGTAGCGTTCAATGTGGTAGTCAACTGTTCTGTAGTTCTTTTTCCAGTTCCAGGGTCATTGCTTTATTTCATGGTACTAAAAAGCTATTCTGACTGCTTGTCCCAACATGGCACATAATGGCTTCTATAGCCTCTAGGTATGCAGAGTTTGGCTATTTCAATTAGGCCGTTTCTAAATGTATTGTAGCCTATATCAATGTTGGTTTTTGATGGATTTGCTCTGATAGATTTGCTCTCTTATTGGTCAGCCTTTGATATTTTGGCCAATCTCCCTTCCAAAATTCCATCTTAGAGCTAGTCTGGATGGTGTGGGCTGAAAAGTTATATGGTCAATGCAAAGCAGTGTGAGTCTGTGCTGAGATGATGGAAATTTCTCAAATACTTTTCTTCAGTGTTTTACTTGAGTCATCTTTGCACCATGCAAGATCTACATTTGTCTGAATGTCCCAAAATCCTGAGTGGAAGGTACATGGCTCTTTCACATCACATATGAGGGTTTCATAGTTTCATAGTAGCTAGGGTCAGGAGGGACCTGAACAGATCATCTGCCTGTGGCAGGGGGTCAGGCTAGGAGTGAATGCTGGGTTCACAAGACCCCAGACAGGTGATCATCTAACCTCTTTTTGAATTTACCCAACGTAGGGGTGAGGACCACTTCCCTAGGAAGTTGGTTCCACATTCTGGCCACCCTGACTATAAAATATTGCCTCCTGATCTCTAACTTAAACCTATTCTCCATCAGCTTATTACCATTGTTCCTCATCATCCCAGGTGCTGCTGGGGAGAATAGGGCTCTTCCCATTTGCTGATGATCTCCCCTGATGAGTTTGTAGGCAGCCACCAGGTCCCCCATCAGCCTCCTCTTGCTGAGGCTGAACTGGTTCAGGTCCCTCAGTCTCTTCTCATAGGGCCTGTCCTGGTGCACTCTCATCAGGTAGGTGGCCCTCCTCTGAACTCTCTCCAGGCTGGCCACATCCTTTTTAAAGTGTGGCACCCAGTATTGGATGCAGTACTTCAATTGTGGCCTGACCAAAGTTGCATAGAGGGGGAGTATCACCTCTCTGGACTGGCTTGAGATGCATCTTTGGATGCATGACAAAGTATAGCTGGCCTTGCTGGCTGTGGTCTGGCATTGGTGGCTTAAGTTCATCTTCGAGTTGATAATGACTTCAAGATCCCTTTCTGCCTCTGTGCTTTCAAGAGGGGAACTCCTCAGCCTGCATGTATGCTGTGGTTTCCTTCTCCCAAGGTGCAGTACCCTGCATTTGTCTATGTTGAACCCCATCCTATTGTCACCTACCCACTTTTGTAGTCTGTCTAAATCTATTTGCAGCCTCTCTCTCCCTTCAAGCGTGCCTACCTCGCCCTACATCTTAGTGTCATCAGCAAACTTGGACAATGTGCTTTCAACCCCCTCATCCAAGTCAGAGATGAAGATGTTAAACAGTGCGGGCCCAAGCACTGAGCCCTGGGGGACCCCACTGCTCACATCTTGCCAGGTTGAATATGACCCTTCCAGCACTATACTCTGGGTGCGCCCCATCAGCCAATTTTTTACCCATCCAACTGTGCAGGTATCAATGCCACAGTCACTTAATTTATTAATAAGAATGGGGTGAGAGACAGTGTCAAAGGCCTTCTTGAAGTCTAGAAAGACTACGTCCATGGCAATACCATCAATCAAGGATTTGGTTACCTGGTCATAAAAGGCAATCAGGTTGGTCAGGCAGGACCTGCCTGAGGTTGGTCAGGCAGGGTCAGTGAGGATCTAGTCAGGGAACTTCTGGAGGGACTGGACATATTTAAATCAACTGGTCCTGACAATCTCCACCCCAAAGTGCTGAGGGAATTAACTGAGGTCATTGCGGGACCCCTGGCACAGTTTTACAAGCACTCTTGATGCTCTGGTGTGGTACCAGAGGGCTGGAAGAGGGCCAACATGGTTCCCATCTTCAAAAAAGGGAGGAAGGAGGACCCAGGAAACTATAGCCTTACCTCGATCCTGGGTAAGCTTTTTGAGAGAATTATCCTGGCACATGTCCACAAGGGGCCAGCAGGGGAGGTTATGCTTAGGGGCAACCAACATGGGTTCAGCAGAGGCAG